>NC_034196.2:46695519-46805519 GCF_002021735.2 Oncorhynchus kisutch | reverse complement strand
AGTACATGACATAATACATGACATAGTACATGACATAGTACATGACATAGTACATGACATAGTACATGACATAATACATGACATAATACATGACATAATACATGACATGGTACATGACATAATACATGACATAGTACATGACATAATACATTACATAGTACATGACATAGTACATAACATTCATAGACAAAAACGGCTCAAGGACAGAACTACACACATCAATATTCCACTGAAGCAGTAAACAAATACTGCAATACTGCAATACTGTAATACTGTAATACTGTAATACTGCAATACTGTAATACTGCAATACTGCAATACTGTAATACTGTAATACTGCAATACTGCAATACTGCAATACTGTAATACTGTAATACTGCAATACTGTAATACTGCAATACTGCAATACTGTAATACTGTAATACTGCAATACTGCAATACTGCAATACTGCAATACTGTAATACTGTAATACTGCAATACTGTAATACTGCAATACTGCAATACTGCAATACTGTAATACTGCAATACTGCAATACTGCAATACTGTAATACTGTAATACTGTAATACTGCAATACTGTAATACTGTGATACTGCAATACTGTAATACTGTAATACTGTAATACTGCAATACTGTAATACTGTGATACTGTAATACTGTAATACTGTAATGCTGTGTGTAGTGTAATGCTGTAATACTGTAATACTGTGATACTGTAATACTGCAATACTGTAATACTGTGATACTGTAATACTGCAATACTGTAATACTGTGATACTGTAATACTGTAATGCTGTGTGCAGTGTAATGCTGTAATACTGTAATACTGCAATACTGCAATACTGTAATACTGTAATACTGCAATACTGTAATACTGTAATACTGCAATACTGTAATACTGTGTGTACTGTAATGCTGTGTGTAATGTAATGCTGTTTGTAGTGTAATGCTGTGTGTAGTGTAGTGCTGTGTGTAGTGTAGTGCTGTGTGTAGTGTAGTGCTGTGTGTAGTGTAATGCTGTGTGTAGTGTAATGCTGTGTGTAGTTGTAGTGCTGTGTGTAGTGTAATACTGTGTGTAGTGTAGTGCTGTGTGTAGTGTAGTGCTGTGTGTAGTGTAGTGCTGTGTGTAGTGTAGTGCTGTGTGTAGTGTAATACTGTGTGTAGTGTAGTGCTGTGTGTAGTGTAGTGCTGTGTGTAATGTAATGCTGTGTGTAGTGTAGTGCTGTGTGTAGTGTAGTGCTGTGTGTAGTGTAATGCTGTGTGTAGTGTAATGCTGTGTGTAGTGTAGTGCTGTGTGTAGTGTAATGCTGTGTGTAGTGTAATGCTGTGTGTAATGTAATGCTGTGTGTAGTCTAATGCTGTGTGTAATGTAATGCTGTGTGTAGTGTAGTGCTGTGTGTAGTGTAATGCTGTGTGTAATGTAATGCTGTGTGTAGTGTAATGCTGTGTGTAGTGTAGTGCTGTGTGTAGTGTAATGCTGTGTGTAGTGTAATGCTGTGTGTAGTGTAATGCTGTGTGTAGTGTAATGCTGTGTGTAGTGTAATGCTGTGTGTAGTGTAATGCTGTGTGTAGTGTAATGCTGTGTGTAGTGTAATGCTGTGTGTAGTGTACTCACACAGTGCAAGAGACTTACTTCCACCAAATTTGTTTGAACAATTTGGAGCATTTTCGTTGCACACTTTAGAAAAATGAAAACCCCCTCCGGTGGTGCTCAGAGTTCAGTGGAGGGAAGACGAGGGAGATGGTGATTTAGCTAAGGCCCTAACCCTTCCAACCCCTTCAACTGGCATGGCCCATTCGAGGCCTCGCCCCTGGCTCGGACCCTGTCCGCTCAAGACACGCCGTCTTCCTTCCCCCTAGTTGAGTTGTGTTTTCCAGCAGCGTAGCTTCAGGTGCTTCTCTCTCTCGCTCGCTCTGGTACAGTCGGTGGCCTCTGGAGGATTAGTAGCCGATGTCTTCAAGCAGAAAGACGTTTCAGATTTTGATTCACGCTCCTGCACTGAGGCACTCAAATCTCAGTAACAATGGTTACATGCACACGAATAATCCTGTGTTAAACTGATTATGTCGGTAGGCAGATTATAGTCATGTAAACACCTTAATCTACGCATTTTAATAGGTGTGAGGTCAGAATCGAAGTAAGCATATGCCAATTAAAACACCTGGATTTCTGAACTATTAGGACATGTAAACACCTTCATCGGCGTTCCAGCGGTGTATTTGATTTGCACGTGCTAGCACCAGCCGAGAGCCTCCCTCTTTAGCACCAGCCTAGAGCCTCCCTCTTTAGTACCAGCCTAGAGCCTCCCGCTTTAGCACCAGCCGAGACCTCCCTCTTTAGCACCAGCCGAGAGCCTCCCTCTTTAGCTCCAGCCTAGAGCTTCCCTCTTTAGCACCAGCCTAGAGCCTCCCTCTTTAGTACCAGTCGAGAGCCTCCCTCTTTAGCACCAGCCTAGAGCCTCCCTCTTTAGCACCAGCCTAGAGCCTCCCTCTTTAGCACCAGCTGAGAGCCTCCCTCTTTAGCACCAGCCGAGAGCCTCCCTTTTTAGCACCAGCCGAGAGCCTCCCTCTTTAGCACCAGCCGAGAGCCTCCCTCTTTAGCACCAGCCTAGAGCCTCCCTCTTTAGCACCAGCCGAGAGCCTCCCTCTTTAGCACCAGCCGAGAGCCTCCCTCTTTAGCACCAGCCTTGAGCCTCCCTCTTTAGCACCAGCCGAGAGCCTCCCTCTTTAGCACCAGCCGAGAGCCTCCAAAACAACTGAATGTAGCTTAGTGTAAGTAGATCTCACATACAAACTTTATATGTCCCAACTCAGAATCAAAAATACTTCCTAAAACTAATATGTTCGCTGTAGTAGAATGTTTATGCCGGTTTTCTGCATTTATCGAAAGTCCCATCAGGTAGCCTGATTTCAGGTGTGGCCATGTCGACAGGATTATTAAGGGTGAATCGTTCTTTCTGCAAAGCATGTAAACATTTTAATAAAACTATTATATTAATCTGACTAGCCACGAAATGTGCATTATCGTGTGCAAAGTAAGTGTACCGCAATGTGGTCAGCCCAGTAGTCAGTCAGCCCAGTACTCAGTCAGCCCAGTAGTCAGTCAGCCCAGTACTCAGTCAGCCCAGTAGTCAGTCAGCCCAGTACTCAGTCAGCCCAGTAGTCAGTCAGCCCAGTACTCAGTCAGCCCAGTAGTCAGTCAGCCCAGTAGTCAGTCAGCCCAGTACTCAGTCAGCCCAGTACTCAGTCAGCCCAGTAGTCAGTCAGCCCAGTAGTCAGTCAGCCCAGTACTCAGTCAGCCCAGTAGTCAGTCAGCCCAGTAGCACATCAGCCCAGTAGCACATCAGCCCAGTAGTCAGCCCAGTAGCCAGTCAGCCCAGTAGTCAGGCAGCCCAGTACTCAGTCAACCCAGTAGCCAGTCAGCCCAGTAGCCAGTCAGCCCAGTAGCCCATCAGCCCAGCAGCCCGTCAGCCCAATAGCCAGTCAGCCCAGTAGTCAGTCAGCCCAGTAGCCAGTCAGCCCAGTAGTCAGTCAGCCCAGTAGCCTGTCCTCCCAATAGCCAGTCAGCCCAATAGCCAGTCAGCCCAGTAGTCAGTCAGTCCAGTAGCCCATCAGCCCAATAGCCAGTCAGCCCAGTAGCCAGTCAGTCCAGTAGCCCATCAGCCCAATAGCCAGTCAGCCCAGTTGTCAGTCAGCCCAGTAGCCAGTCAGCCCAGTAGCCCGTCAGCCCAATAGCCAGTCAGCCCAGTAGCCAGTCATCCCAGTAACCAGTCAGCCCAGTAGCCCATCAGCCCAGCAGCCCATCAGCCCAATAGCCAGGCAGCCCAGCAGCCCGTCAGCCCAATAGCCAGTCAGCCCAATAGCCAGTCAGCCCAGTAGTCAGGCAGCCCAGTAGCCCATCAGCCCAGCAGCCAGTCAGCCCAGCAACCCATCAGCCCATCAGCCAGTCAGCCCATCAGCCCAGTAGCCAGTCAGCCCAGCAGCCAGTCAGCCCAGTAGCCAGTCAGCCCAGCAGCCAGTCAGCCCAGCAACCCGTCAGCCCAGTAACCAGTCAGCCCAGCAGCCAGTCAACCCAGCAGCCAGTCAGCCCAGTAGCCAGTCAGCCTAGTAGCCAGGCAGCCCGTCAGCCCAGTAACCAGTCAGCCCAGTAGCCAGTCAGCCCAGCAGCCATTCAGCCCAGCAGCCAGTCAGCCCAGTAGTCAGTCAGAGATAGAGAGGTGGAAGGTGTCAGAGATAGAGAGGTGGAATGTGACAGAGATGGAGAGGTGGAAGGTGACAGAGATAGAGAGGTAGAATGTGACAGAGATAGAGAGGTGGAAGGTGACAGAGATGGAGAGGTGGAAGGTGACAGAGATGGAGAGGTGGAAGGTGACAGAGATGGAGAGGTGGAAGGTGACAGAGATAGAGAGATGGAAGGTGTCAGAGATAGAGAGGTGGAAGGTGACAGAGATGGAGAGGTGGAAGGTGACAGAGATGGAGAGGTGGAAGGTGACAGAGATGGAGAGGTAGAAGGTGACAGAGATGGAGAGGTGGAAGGTGACAGAGATGGAGAGGTGGAAGGTGACAGAGAGGGAGAGGTGGAAGGTGACAGAGATGGAGAGGTGGAAGGTGTCAGAGCTAGAGAGCTATGTTTGTCAGACCAGGAGACATTGCGCAAATCGGTCTTCTCATAAAAACGTCTGTAGCGTTGGAACGATTTGACCTACAACTTCTACACTCCTAAACTCTGTGGAAAGAGGAGATTCTCACAAACCCAATGGTTTTCTCTACGACACCCGCAAGAGTTACAGAACTCGTCTGAAGTTAACCGGTACTGGTTAGAAATGCTTTATGCAGGGATGAAGGTACTTTTGTGTCTACCCAATAAAGGAGTTAAATATGTGTGGGGGGAAAAATATATATATATATACAGTGGCAAGCATGTGAACCCTTTGGAGGGAAGCCTTTGGACGGAAACCTTTGGAGGGAACCCTTTGGAGGGAAACTTTTGGAGGGAACCCTTTGGAGGGAAGCCTTTGGACGGAAACCTTTGGAGGGAACCCTTTGGAGGGAACCCTTTGGAGGGAAACTTTTGGAGGGAACCCTTTGGAGGGAACCCTTCGGACGGAACCCTTTGGAGGGAATCCTTTGGATGGAACCCTTTGGAGGGAACCCTTTGGACGGAACCCTTTGGAGGGAAACCTTTGGAGGGAACCCTTTGGACGGAACCCTTTGGAGGGAACCCTTTGGAGGGAACCCTTTGGAGGGAACCCTTTGGAGGGAAACTTTTGGAGGGAACCCTTTGGACGGAACCCTTTGGAGGGAACCCTTTGGATAGAACCCTTTGGAGGGAACCCTTTGGAGGGAACCCTTTGGAGGGAAACCTTTGGAGGGAACCCTTTGGACGGAACCCTTTGGAGGGAACCCTTTGGACGGAACCCTTTGGATGGAACCCTTTGAAGGGTTCAGTCACAACAATAAACAAACACAGTCTGCTTAAACTAATAACACACAAATTATTATATTTTTCTGGTCTGTATTGAATACGTCATTTTAAACATTCACAGTGTAGGTTGGGAAAAGTATGTGAACCCCCCTAGGCTAATGACTTCTCCAAAAGCTAATTGGAGTCCAATCAATGAGACAAGATTAGAGATGTTGGTTAGAGCTTCCCTGTCTTGCCCTATAACAAACAATAAAACACGCAAAATGTTTGTTTGCTATTCACGAGAAACATTGCCTGATGTGAACCATGCCTCGAACAAAAGAGATCTCGGAAGACCTAAGATTAAGAATTGTTGACTTGCATAAAGCTGGATATATGTAGCATATATTTCCTGAGCTTTCTTATATCTCATAGGACAAACACTTCAAAACTGCGTCTCTTATGATATATGTTTTGACTGTCTATTTGTGTCGTTTCTGACTGTGGTATTCATTACGTTTCAATGGGATAGAAAGTAAAGGCCAAATTCAATATTTACAAAAATCATTTGTTTTTATAACTAAAGGGGTCCTAAAATTCAAATACATTCTATACTGTCCCTAACATCATTATCCCATAGCAACAGATCTAGGATACATTCTATACTGTCCCTAACATCATTATCCCATAGCAACAGATCTAGGATACATTCTATACTGTCCCTAACATCATTATCCCATAGCAACAGATCTAGGATACATTCTATACTGTCCCTAACATCATTATCCCATAGCAACAGATCTAGGATACATTCTATACTGTCCCTAACATCATTATCCCATAGCAACAGATCTAGGATACATTCTATACTGTCCCTAACATCATTATCCCATAGCAACAGATCTAGGATACATTCTATACTGTCCCTAACATCATTATCCCATAGCAACAGATCTAGGATACATTCTATACTGTCCCTAACATCATTATCCCATAGCAACAGATCTAGGATACATTCTATACTGTCCCTAACATCATTACCCCATAGCAACAGATCTAGGATACATTCTATACTGTCCCTAACATCATTATCCCATAGCAACAGATCTAGGATACATTCTATACTGTCCCTAACATCATTATCCCATAGCAACAGATCTAGGATACATTCTATACTGTCCCTAACATCATTATCCCATAGCAACAGATCTAGGATACATTCTATACTGTCCCTAACATCATTATCCCATAGCAACAGATCTAGGATACATTCTATACTGTCCCTAACATCATTATCCCATAGCAACAGATGTTTGGATACATCCAATACATCCCATAACATCATTACCCCATAGCAACAGATGTAGGATACATTCTATACTGCCCCTAACATCATTACCCCATAGCAACAGATGTAGGATACATTCTATACTGTCCCTAACATCATTATCCCATAGCAACAGATCTAGGATACATTCTATACTGTCCCTAACATCATTACCCCATAGCAACAGATGTAGGATACATTCTATACTGTCCCTAACATCATTATCCCATAGCAACAGATCTAGGATACATTCTATACTGTCCCTAACATCATTACCCCATAGCAACAGATGTTTGGATACATCCAATACATCCCATAACATCATTACCCCATAGCAACAGATGTAGGATACATTCTATACTGCCCCTAACATCATTACCCCATAGCAACAGATGTAGGATACATTCTATACTGTCCCTAACATCATTACCCCATAGCAACAGATGTAGAATACATTCTATACTGTCCCTAACATCATTACCCCATAGCAACAGATGTAGGATACATCTAATACATCCCATAACATCATTACCCCATAGCAATAGATGTAGGATACATTCTACACTGTCCCTAACATCATTACCCCATAGCAACAGATGTAGGATACATTCTATACTGTCCCTAACATCATTACCCCATAGCAACAGATGTTTGGATACATCCAATACATCCCATAACATCATTACCCCATAGCAACAGATGTAGAATACATTCTATACTGTCCCTAACATCATTACCCCATAGCAACAGATGTTTGGATACATCCAATACATCCCATAACATCATTACCCCATAGCAACAGATGTAGAATACATTCTATACTGTCCCTAACATCATTACCACATAGCAATAGATGTAGGATACATGCTATACTGTCCCTAACATCATTATCCCATAGCAACAGATGTAGAAAACATTCTATACTGTCCCTAACATCATTACCCCATAGCAACAGATGTTTGGATACATCCAATACATCCCATAACATCATTACCCCATAGCAACAGATGTAGAATACATCCAATACTGTCCCTAACATCATTACCCCATAGCAACAGTTGTAAAACACACACACACTCACCACCCTTCCCCCACAAACATCCACACGCACAGATGTTCAACAGTTGTTCCATCCTGAGCCCAACTCAAGATAAGACTTGATGTGTGAAAGCATATACAGTTGTAGCTGTTTGAGAAGGCATGCCAAGCTGAGCAAGAATGGGGAGATTTGATTAACCAATGTCAAGTCGTAGATACACCCCTGTCCCCTGAAACAAACACACGCTGGTTCCCCGTTGAGAATATTTTCCCAAAGCATCTCTGAGCAGAGACCCAGGGCCACAATAATTGGCCCCCTCTCTGAATGTCAGAGTGACCCCTATCCAATGGGTTACTGCAGCTAGTGTTGCCAGCACTGCCACTTCCTGGGTGGGGGCACCCCACCGGAATCCCCACTGGCTAGGGACAAGGTCATCAAGGTTCTCATTAGCAGCTTTGAGAATTTCCTTGTTATATTATGATCTCCCATCAGGGGGCTTTGGCTTTGCAGAACCAACCCTTCCAGGCAGGCTCAGAATCTTGAGGGGGCGGTGCTGCTCTAGTGGGTCTCTGACCGTGTTTATCTTCCTGTCGTGGCTGCGTATCGGCTACTTGCAGTAGGCCTATAAGGACTTCTCCTTATAGTGTACGGGTCACTCAGGTAGGTGTCTAGGGTATAGGGTTGGAGACTGTTCCATCATGATAGGACAGTGAATAAATCAACTATATCTGTAATTTCTTTTAAAATGTAAATCCCGTATCTGAACAGTTCCTTTAGATTTACAAATGTTTTATTTCAATAATTAACCTTTCTTCTAACGCTGTGTTTGATCTATTTACGAATAATATGAATAGAAAGTAGAATACTAATTATTTTATTTTATAACATTCACTATCTTGAATGTTAAAGTGTATTTGTGGAGTCCTTTTTTGCAATAACAATATTGCTATGATTTGACTGTTTTATGCGGAAATAGTGCGACAACTGGACGGACACATTTGCAAGCCCTCGGGTAAAATGTGCAGGGAATGGTTTTAGCAAACAAAATGTGCGGAATCCTGGAAGGACTGGTGAATCGTGCATCAGATTCATGTATGAATGAGTCTGAATGTACACACACACACACATACAATGCTCTCTACTTTTTTTTTCTGAGGTGCTGTGTGGACGGAGTGGATTGTGTGGACTGTGTGGACGGAGTGGATTGTGTGGACTGTGTGGACGGAGTGGACTGTGTGGATTAGGTGGACGGAGTGGACTGTGTGGATTATGTGGACGGTGTGGATCGTGTGGACGGAGTGGACTGTGTGGACGGTGTGGATGGAGTGGACAGTGTGGATTATGTGGACGGAGTGGACGAAGTGGATTATGTGGACGGTGTGGACGAAGTGGACGGTGTGGATTATGTGGACGGTGTGGATTATGTGGACTGTGTGGATTATGTGGATGGAGTGGACTGTGTGGACGGAGTGGATGGTGTGGATGGTGTGGACGGAGTGGATTATGTGGACGGAGTGGACGGTGTGGACGGAGTGGATTATGTGGACGGTGTGGATTATGTGGATTATGTGGACTGTGTGGACGGTGTGGAGGGTGTGGACAGAGTGGATTATGTGGACGGTGTGGACGGTGTGGATTATGTGGACGGAGTGGATTATGTGGACTGAGTGGACGGTGTGGATTATGTGGACTGAGTGGACGGAGTGGATTATGTGGACTGAGTGGATGGTGTGGATTATGTGGACGGTGTGGACAGTGTGGATTATGTGGATGGAGTGGATTATGTGGACTGAGTGGACGGTGTGGATTATGTGGACGGTGTGGACGGTGTGGATTATGTGGACGGAGTGGATTATGTGGACTGAGTGGACGGTGTGGATTATGTGGACGGTGTGGATGGTGTGGATTATGTGGACGGAGTGGATTATGTGGACTGAGTGGACGGTGTGGATTATGTGGACGGTGTGGATGTTGTGGATTATGTGGACGGAGTGGATTATGTGGACGGAGTTGATTATGTGGATGGAGTGGATGGTGTGGACGGTGTGGATGGTGTGGATTATGTGGACGGTGTGGACGGTGTGGACGGAGTGGATTATGTGGATGGTGTGGACGGTGTGGATTATGTGGACGGAGTGGATGGAGTGGACGGTGTGGATTATGTGGACTGTGTGGACGGTGTGGATTATGTGGACGGAGTGGACGGTGTGGATTATGTGGACGGTGTGGACGGAGTGGACGGAGTGGATGGTGTGGATTATGTGGACGGTGTGGATTATGTGGACGGTGTGGACGGTGTGGATTATGTGGACGGTGTGGATGGTGTGGATTATTTGGACGGTGTGGACGGTGTGGACGGTGAGGATTATGTGGACGGTGTGGACGGTGTGGATTATGTGGACTGTGTGGACGGTGTGGATGGTGTGGATTATGTGGATGGAGTGGATTATGTGGACTGAGTGGACGGTGTGGATTATGTGGACGGTGTGGACGGTGTGGATTATGTGGACGGAGTGGATTATGTGGACTGAGTGGACGGTGTGGATTATGTGGACGGTGTGGATGGTGTGGATTATGTGGACGGAGTGGATTATGTGGACGGTGTGGACGGTGTGGACGGTGTGGACGGAGTGGATTATGTTGTCTGGTCTATTGGAATGACATAGTTCATTTATTACACCACGTTACAATGTGCCAAATTATTATTTACATTCTGCCAAAGCTTCCGGGTAAATAATGTTTCCTCTCCTGGTGTTGGAGTAGGAGAGAAACATTAGCATGATGAAAAAGTGTGGAATAAGGAGGAGGAGGAGGAGGGGGAGGAGAAGTAGGAGGAGGAGGAGGAGGAGGAGGAGGTGGAGGAGGAGAAGGACGAGGAGGAGGCGGAGGCGGAGGAGGAGGAGGCGGAAAGGGAGGAGGAGGAGAGGTGGAGGAGGAGGAGGAGGAGGCGGAGGAGGAGAAGAGGTGGAGGAGGAGGAGGAGGAGGAGGAGGAGGCGGCGGAGGAGGAGGAGGCGGAGGTGGGGGAGGAGGAGGCGAAGGAGGAGGAGGAGGAGGAGGAGTGGTGGAGGAGGAGGAGGAGGAGAAGAGGTGGAGCAGGTGGAGGAGGAGGAGGAGGAGGAGGAGGAGGAGGAGGAGGAGGAGTGCATCGTGAGCACATTGCGAGCACATTGCAAACACAGCAGGTCACACACAGCAGGTTGCTGTCAGCTCCATCACTCTACAGTAGAAACATTTTGTTTCAGTATGTAATTTAGCAGAGGCTTGGGCTTCTTCCCTGCTGTTATAATATACAGTATGTCATTTAGCAGAGGCTTCTTCCCTGCTGTTATAATATACAGTATGTCATTTAGCAGAGGTTTCTTCCCTGCTGTTATAATATACAGTATGTCATTTAGCAGAGGCTTCTTCCCTGCTGTTATAATATACAGTATGTCCTTTAGCAGAGGCTTCTTCCCTGCTGTTATAATATACAGTATGTCATTTAGCAGAGGCTTCTTCCCTGCTGTTATAATATACAGTATGTCATTTAGCAGAGGCTTCTTCCCTGCTGTTATAATATACAGTATGTCATTTAGCAGAGGCTTCTTCCCTGCTGTTATAATATACAGTATGTCCTTTAGCAGAGGCTTCTTCCCTGCTGTTATAATATACAGTATGTCATTTAGCAGAGGCTTCTTCCCTGCTGTTATAATATACAGTATGTCCTTTAGCAGAGGCTTCTTCCCTGCTGTTATAATATACAGTATGTCATTTAGCAGAGGCTTGGGCTTCTTATGCCCAACAATTAACGTTACTTTATTGTATCTGAAACGCTGTGTCTGAATAAAGGTGCATAACAGGGGTCTTGGAATTATTTGGCTGTTTTGATGTTAATTCATTTAAATATCTTGTTGTTTAAGATTTTACATCTGTTCTTTAATATATTTTTTACAGACGGTCTTATTCAGAGCGACTTACTGTAGTGAGTGTATATATCTGAGGGACAGGAATCTGTGGATGGAAATTCCTCATCCAAATGTTCGGTATAGTTTGGAGTTCCTCATGGGTCTGTTTTAAGACCACTACTGTTGTGTTTTATATATGCTCTATACTCAATCTCTCTCTGTATTCAATGTTAATCGTTAACACAGTGTCCATGTTCACTGTTACGCCATCCCTGTGGTCAACAGATTCCTTGTACAATACAACGCCCATGCAGACATTATCCTCTCTCAGTTACAAGCCAGGCAGACAATGCCTTGTTTTCCCATGCCTCCCCCTCTTCCCCGCTTCCCCCTCTTCTTCCTCCCCCTCCCCCTCTCCCCTGCTCCCCCTCTCCCCTGCTTCCCCCTCCCCCTCTTCTTCCTCCCCCTCTCCCCTGCCTCCCCGCCTCCCCCTTCTTCCCCTTCTTCCCCTGCCTCTGCCTCTTTCAGAGTTAAATTTAGCATAATAATTCATTATCCACAGCAGTGGTTAACATGGTGATTAAGTGATGAGTTCATACAGTGGTTGGAGGTCAATTGGTTATTGACTGGAAACTCATGCAAGCCTCATCATGCCGCCTCCTCAAACAATGACATAATGAAGTGGACACACATTTAGAATTCATTGTTTTATTAACTGCCTGGTGTTCTGCCACCTGCATAGGAAGATTTGTATGGTTGCCGTGTAAACATCCAAACTTTGTCACTGACATCATCTAGACGCCACTCACCTCTCTGGCCTCAGTGTTTCTTTGTAACGGCGTTCTTCGTTTGTTGAAAGAGAGTCGGACCGAAATGCAGCGTGGTGGTTACTCATGACTTTAATGGAAAAAAGTGACACATGAAATAACTAATAAATACAAAAACAACAAACGGAACGTGAAACCTAATACAGCCTATCTGGTGAAACTACACAGAGACAGGAACAATCACCCACCAACCTAATACAGCCTATCTGGTGAAACTACACACAGACAGGAACAATCACCCACCAACCTAATACAGCCTATCTGGTGAACACTACACAGAGACAGGAACAATCACCCACCAACCTAATACAGCCTATCTGGTGAACACTACACAGAGACAGGAACAATCACCCACCAACCTAATACAGCCTATCTGGTGAAACTACACAGAGACAGGAACAATCACCCACCAACCTAATACAGCCTATCTGGTGAAACTACACACAGACAGGAACAATCACCCACCAACCTAATACAGCCTATCTGGTGAACACTACACAGAGACAGGAACAATCACCCACCAACCTAATACAGCCTATCTGGTGAAACTACACACAGACAGGAACAATCACCCACCAACCTAATACAGCCTATCTGGTGAACACTACACAGAGACAGGAACAATCACCCACCAACCTAATACAGCCTATCTGGTGAACACTACACAGAGACAGGAACAATCACCCACCAACCTAATACAGCCTATCTGGTGAAACTACACAGAGACAGGAACAATCACCCACCAACCTAATACAGCCTATCTGGTGAAACTACACAGAGACAGGAACAATCACCCACCAACCTAATACAGCCTATCTGGTGAACACTACACAGAGACAGGAACAATCACCCACCAACCTAATACAGCCTATCTGGTGAAACTACACAGAGACAGGAACAATCACCCACCAACCTAATACAGCCTATCTGGTGAACACTACACAGAGACAGGAACAATCACCCACCAACCTAATACAGCCTATCTGGTGAAACTACACAGAGACAGGAACAATCACCCACAAAAGACAAAGCGAAACTCAAGCTACCTAAATACGGTTCCCAATCAGAGGCAACGAGAATCACCTGACTGCTGATTGAGAACCGCCTCAGGCAGCCAAGCCTATACAACACCCCTAATCAGCCGCGATCCCAAATACTACAAACCCCAATACGAAATACAACACGTAAACCCCTGTCACACCCTGGCCTGACCAAATATATAACGAAAACACAAAATACTAAGACCAAGGCGTGACATTCTTCACGGCACGGGGTTCTTCTCGTGTTAGATTAGATCCTGTAGAGGGACGTGGCCTTTTAGTACTGTGTTGTACAGTGTTAGAATAGAACCTCTAGAGGGACGTGGCCTTTTAGAACTGTGTTGTATAGTGTTAGAGTAGATCCTCTAGAGGGACGTGGCCTTTTAGTACTGTGTTGTATAGTGTTAGATTAGATCCTCTAGAGGAACGTGGCCTTTTAGAACTGTGTTGTACAGTGTTAGATTAGATCCTCTAGAAGGACGTGGCCTTTTAGTACTGTGTTGTATAGTGTTAGATTAGATCCTCTAGAGGGCATGAAAGCGTCTTTTCAATAGTTATGGACCAAATAGAACACGTTATTATTGTCCGGTCTCTGAAGCCATTCTGTAGGGAGAAATGATGGAAAAACATTGCGAGGCGAATCGGTAAAAATCAGTTATTAAAAAAAATGATGGTCTATGTCTAGTAGTTGTTGTGCCCCAGCCAATAGGCAAGGAGTGTACAAAAACCTTAAGAACACCTTTCTAATATTGAGTTGCAGCCCTCCCCCCCCCCATGTTGACTCCAATGCTTCCCACAGTTGTGTCAAGTTGGCTGGATCGCCTTTGGGTGGTGGACCATTCTTGATACACACGGGAAACTGTTGAGTGTGTAAAACCCAGCAGCTTTGCAGTTCTTGACACAAACCGGTGCCCCTGTCACCTACTACCATACACCGTTTAAAGGCACTTAAATCTTTCTTGCCCATTCACCCTCTGAGTGGCAAACATACACAATACATTATGTTGTCTAGAGGCTTAAAAATATATTTTTTTACCTGTCTCCTCCCCTTCATCTACATTGATTGAAGTGGATTTAACTGAAAAATTAGGCCACTTCGTAGATTCACTGAACACAGCACATGAAGTGCCAGTCAGAAGTTTGAACCCATCTACTCATTCAAGGGTTTTTCTTTATTTGAACTATTTTCTACATTGTAGAATAATAGTGAAGACATCAAAACTATGAAACAACACTTATGGAATCATGTAGTAACCAAAAGTGTTAAACAAATTAAAATATATTTTATATTTTATATTTTTTAAAGTAGCCACCGTTTGCCTTGATGACAGCTTTGCACGCTCTTGGCATTCTCTCAACCAGCTTCACCTGGAATAATTTTCCAACAGTCTTGAAGGAGTTCCCACATATGCTGAGCACTCGTTGGCTGCTTTTCCTTCACTCTTCGGTCCAACTCATCCCAAACCATCTCAATTGGGTTGAGGTCAGGTGATTGTGGAGGCCAGATCATCTGATGCAGCACTCCATCACTATCCTTCTTGGTCAAATAGCCCTTACACAGCCTGGAGGTGTGTTGGGTCATTGTCCTGTTGAAAAACAAATGATAGTGGGACTAAGTCCAAACCAGATGGGATGGCGTAACGCTGCAGAATGCTGTGGTAGACATGCTGGTTAAGTGTGCCTTGAAATCTAAATAAATCACAGACAGTGTCACCAGCAAAGCACCCCACACACCATCACACCTCCTCCTCCATGCTTCACGGTGGGAACCACATATGTGTAGATCATCCGTTCACCTTCTCTGTGTCTCACAAAGACATGGCTGTTGGAGCCAAAAATCTCAAATTTGGACTCATCAGACCAAAGGACAGATTTCCACTATTCTAATGTCCATTGCTGGTGTTTCTTGGCCCAAGCAAGTCTCTTCTTATTATTGGTGTCCTTTAGTAGTGGTTACTTTGCAGCATTTCGACCATGAAGGCCTGATTCACAGTCTCCTCTGAACAGTTGATGTTGAGATGTGTCTGTTACTTGAACTCTTTGAACCATTTATTTGGGCTGCAATTTCTGAGGCTGGTAACTCTAATCAACCTATCCTTGGGTTGGCAGGTAGTCTGGTTAGAGCATTGCAATCTGAGGTGCAGTTAACTCTGATGAACTTATCCTCTGCAGCAGAGGGAACTCTGGGTCTTCTTTTCACTGTGGTGGTCCTCATGAGAGCCAATTTCATCATAGAGCTTGAGGGTTTTTGCGACTGCACTTGAATAAATTTTCAAAGTTCTTGACATTTTCCAGATTGACTGACCTTCATGTCTTAAAGTAATGATGGACTCTTGTTTCTCTTTACTTATTTGAGCTGTTCTTGCCATAATATGGACTTGGTCTTTTACTTAATAGGGATATCTTCTGTATACCCCCTACCTTGTCACAACACAACTGATTGGCTCAAACGGATTAAGGAAAGAAATTCCACTAATTGACTTTTAACAAGGCACACCTGTTAATTGAAATGGTTTCCAGGTGACTACCTCATGAAGCTGGTTGAGAGAATGCCAAGAGTGTGCAAAGCTGTCATCAAGGCAAAGAGTGGCTACTTTGAAGAATCTTAAATATATTCAGATTTGTTTAACACTTTTTTGGTTACTACATGACTCCATATGTGTTATTTCATAAGTTTTGATGTCTTCACTATTATTCTACAATGTAGAACAAATTAAGAAAAACCCTTGAATGAGTAGGTGTGTCCAAACGTTTGATTGGTGCTGTAGATACATAGACTTGATTGACATAATCATGTCAGCTCCTAGTAGAGCAGTAGATCACATACAAATACAAATAAAAGGGCACTTAAAAGTTTCTCACGAAGATCAACATTGCAGATCATTGAACAAAAACTTTCCCTTTAGTGTCAATAACAAAGTATTTCCCTCACAGATGTGTGAATATGTAAAATACTGATCAAATCATTCACCTAGAAGCAGAAAACTGAACATGGTCATAGGGGGAAAAGTGTCATGAAGGCAGAGTCTTTTCAACTTCTCTCCTACTACTGATTATTGCATTTTCTCATGTTAAACTGGACTATACTGCCACCTGGTGTCTTCTCATGTTAAACTGGACTATACTGCCACCTGGTGTCTTCTCATATTAAACTAGAATATACTGCCACCTGGTGTCTTCTCATATTAAACTGGACTATACTGCCACCTGGTGTCTTCTCATATTAAACTAGAATATACTGCCACCTGGTGTCTTCTCATATTAAACTAGAATATACTGCCACCTGGTGTCTTCTCATATTAAACTAGAATATACTGCCACCTGGTGTCTTATCATATTAAACTAGAATATACTGCCACCTGGTGTCTTCTCATATTAAACTGGACTATACTGCCACCTGGTGTCTTCTCATAGGCAGAGTCTTTTCAACTTCTCTCCTACTACTGATTATTGCATTTTCTCATGTTAAACTGGACTATACTGCCACCTGGTGTCTTCTCATATTAAACTGGACTATACTGCCACCTGGTGTCTTCTCACATTAAACTGGACTATCCTGCCATCTGGTGTCTTCTCATATTAATCTGGACTATACTGCCACCTGGTGTCCATGTTAAACTGGACTGTACTGCCACTTGGCGCTTCTCATGTTAAACTGGACTATACTGCCACCTGGTGTCTTCTCATGTTAAACTGGACTATACTGCCACCTGGTGTCTTCTCATGTTAAACTGGACTATACTGCAACCTGGTGTCTTCTCATATTAAACTGGACTATACTGCCACCTGGTGTCTTCTCATATTAAACTGGACTATACTGCCACCTGGTGTCTTCTCATATTAAACTGGACTATACTGCCACCTGGTGTCTTCTCATATTAAACTGGACTATACTGCCACCTGGTGGCCATGTTAAACTGGACTATACTGCCACCTGGTGCCTTCTCATGTTAAACTGGACTATACTTCCACCTGGTGTCTTCTCATGTTAAACTGGACTGTACTGCCACTTGGCGCTTCTCATGTTAAACTGGACTATACTGCCACCTGGTGTCTTCTCATGTTAAACTGGACTATACTGCCACCTGGTGTCTTTTCATGTTAAACTGGACTATACTGCAACCTGGTGTCTTGTCATATTAAACTGGACTATACTGCCACCTGGTGTCTTCTCATATTAAACTAGACTATACTGCCACCTGGTGTCTTCTCATATTAAACTGGACTATACTGCCACCTGGTGTCCATGTCTACTGCCTCAAGGCCCTGATGGAGAACTCCATCTCTACTTATGGAATTCCTGTCGTTTCCCATTTTAATATTTGGGAGAAGATATATTTCCTTCCTTTCAAAAAAGCCAGAAACGAACAGAACGCTTAAATCAATTCAATCCGACCTCAATCCGACCTCAGTAGATGGACTAACAAGCAGAATATCTATTGTCAAAATGAATATTAATCTCCACGGCTGAATTTCTGTAGTTCAATGCTTCCCATGTCTCCCCCTTCTGGCTATTGAGATAAAATACATAGTACAGTTTCAAAATGTATATTATATATATATATAATAAATGTATACGCCAAGGTAAACGACTCCAGATTAAATGAACAAACTTACAAAGAGGAGCCGTTCCAAACTGTAAATTGTATTTCCCGGCTCTAGCATTTCGTCCTAAATTGTTTTCAACATGATTCTTCTGCCTCCCTGGCTGAGTATAGAACTATGGCTTCTCCTATTGCCCTAGAAGAGGCAGTATTCACTGATATGTTCCATAGACAACGTACACTTGGCTTTGGTCCTATTATTACTCACACAAGCTCTATTGGGCTCAAAATTTTAAAACAATGTCACCGGGAATCAAAATTGCATGCCCATACTCCAATATTTCAAAATAATGCTTTGCGATATGGGGGACGGACTGTTGCATCCCCACACTGGTCCAAATGTGGAATCTGTACTGATATCATGGACAGTAATGGTTTGAGAACATTCCACAATACAAGGCAGCTTCTTTTATATTTACACCTTAGGTCAGCCATGCCGGGCTCTGGACTCTCTTAGGAAACCCAACCACCAAAACAGACAAAGATGAGATTTATAAATAAATGGATTTGGGCTCCTGAAAGGACTGACCTCTTTGATATATATAAACAACCTTTGGAAAGCTCATTTTCTAAAGCTAGCAATTAAAAAAAAGTATGGAACCGCAGATCTATTTGAATCTGAACCACACTGGAACAGAATATGGAAAAATATGACCTTGGCGTCACGTAATCCGAACCATCAATTTATACATTTTAAATTATTTCAGACTATTTTACACCAAGGAAATGTTTTACGAATAATTTTGTCCCCAACTTCCAACTGTTCACTGTGTCTCCTAAATCAGGTAGGCACATTCCTTCATATTATATGGGATATGATATATATATATGAGCCTTGTAGTTTTTTATTACATTTTTAATTGAACCTTTATTTAACTAGGCAAGTAATTTAATAACAAATTCTTATTTACAATGACAGCCTACCCCGGCCAAACCCGGACGACGCTCATTTATCATTTCCCCCAAAAAAGACTATGTAAAATGTGTCCTTCCAATTTGTTCAGTTCAAAGCAGTAAACATCAATGTGAAAACCTCGTTTCATTTACATTTGTTAAAGAAAAACATGATTTATTCCTCCCATGTCTTGATTATAATTGATTTTTTGTTTATAAAAAAAAAAAGGTAGTTAAATTAATAAATGAGTTAATCAGTCAATTAGTTAAATTAATAGATGCGTTAACCAGTCAATTAGTTAAATTAATAAATTAGTTAACCAGTCAATTAGTTAAATTAATAAATTAGTTGACCAGTCAATTAGTTAAATTAATAGATGCGTTAACCAGTCAATTAGTTAAATGAATAAATGAGTTAACCAGTCAATTAGTTAAATGAATAAATTAGTTGACCAGTCAATTAGTTAAATTAATAAATGAGTTGACCAGTCAATTTGTTAAATGAGTTAACTAGTCAATTAGTTAAATGAATAAATTAGTTGACCAGTCAATTAGTTAAATTAATAAATTAGTTAACCAGTCAATTAGTTAAATTAATAAATGAGTTGACCAGTCAATTTGTTAAATGAGTTAGTCAATTAGTTAAATGAATAAATTAGTTGACCAGTCAATTAGTTAAATTAATACATGAGTTAACCAGTCATGCTGCAGTACAGCCATGTGTACAAAAGACAAGATTCAATTCAGCTGCCATTATTTTGCTAATTAAAACCAGTCCATATTTTCAATACATTAAACTATTTTTGTTCCGATAATAAAACACAACGATAAACATATATATTTTTTTATGGGCAGTTACTGCAGACAGGACTCTGGTAACGTATCCAGGGAACGGGAGATTCGACATTTTGATGTGCGACCTGTCAAAAGAGAAAACAAAACTGAATTATCACATACATTTTTTTGTCTCTTCAGAAAATGTTCAGCCATCTTGTATTATTCACCACATGAGGAAGTTGGAACTTAAAATCCTTAGATTGCTAACTCTAAATATGATATTGTTGATATGTTGGCTAATTGACTAAAATCACTCAAATTTTTAAGTCCAATGTCCTCCAATTTTCCTTAGATTCCAGCACTACGCCTAAAGTTACTTAAAGCCTATTCACTACAAAATTGGAGCTCTCTCCTCCGAGGCAAATCAAAACCATACTAACTCAAGTTGTAAAGTGGTGCCATGAACTCAACCTTAAGAGGAGAAAAATAAATATACTCACAAAAAATCAGTGACTCCTCTCCGTAACTAGAAGAGTAGTTGCCTTGAAATTGTATTTTTACTCCCCCAACGGTCATACGCTTGTGCTTCTCAGAATGCGTGGCTCCCTCCTCCCTATGCAGTGGGGAGAGGAAGCTAGAGAGCAGTCGACAGCGAAACAGGAACAGGTAGATACTTTGATAGCAGGAATAAACTAAATTCATAGGCTATTACTGTTGACCAAATAAATGTTTTTTTTAGAACAAATCGACAGGAATGTGTAGCAAAAATAACAAAAAATGTCCAACAACATAATAGGAATGCAATGTCAGTAATTATCAGTTTATTGTCCCAGCCCCTCTCTCTTTCACTTTCACACACACACACACACACACACACACACACACACACACACACACACACACACACACACACACACACACACACACACACACACACACACACACACACACACACACACACACACACACTTTAGATTAGCATATTCAATAGGATTACATCAACTGATGAAATAACAACCTGCCAATAACAAACATTTTGCCAACAGACCCGTTAACTAGTCCCCACACTTCTGCATGATGGAACTCCAGTCCAAAGCAACAGAGCACTCTCACTGTGTCTTTGACCTGAAGCTAAGCGATGATCAGTAACTATGTCAATAGCATATATTGTCCTCCTGCATCACAATCACATTTCCCCGCAGCCGAACTGAACGGGTGTCATCATCCTGCCAGTCTCTGGGTCACCACCTCTCTCCATCACCTCTCTCCATCACGCTGCCAGTCTCTGGGTCACCACCTCTCTCCATCATCCTGCCAGTCTCTGGGTCACCACCTCTCTCCATCACGCTGCCAGTCTCTGGGTCACCACCTCTCTCCATCACCACCTCTCTCCATCACGCTGCCAGTCTCTGGGTCACCACCTCTCTATACATGATAGAGATATAGATGAACAGAAGCAGGATGATGAAGAAGTCATCCAGGAAGCCTAGCAGACCGAACAGAGCCTCGGGGATGAAGTCCAGAGGGGAGATCAGGTAGGTCAGAGCCCCGATCAGACACAGCAGGATACGGATACGAAACATCCAGAACAGGCCCCCTACGGAGAACATCTCCCTGAAGAGGTGGCGCAGCAACGTGGGGACGTCACGCAGCCGGTCCATCAGCTGAGATGGGAGAAAAGGATTTAGTGTAATGCACGACATTAATACTAAGGATGTGACAAACGGACAATTTCTCTTCACGTTTTAAACTGACATTTTCTTATATTATCGGTTTCCCATTAAAGCGTATGTGAATTCACAATGCAGCTGTGCTACTGCCAACAACGTTTAGAGTCGGTCTCTTTCAGATGGTTAAGCATTGCACCAGTACTACCATTACTGTATGTGAATTCCATCTCAAAAGGGTAGCATTTAACTTCTCAAAGTCATACAGGACTTCACGGCTGTCGCTTGCCTTTCTCTGACATTTTCCTAACTGTTAACGACGATTTCGTAGTTGTGGAGAGTCGACTCCAAAATCATTGACTCCTCGACTCCTGGTGTCGACTCCCATTTCTGAGTGTCAAGATTCGAGTCGGCTAGGAATGGACTCCTAAAGATTCAGTGTTTTTGGAACGTAGGAGACTGGTTAGTTTCCGTACTTCCGAGAACACAAACACATGGAGCTAGCTTGGGACGGAGAGAGAGGGACACAGTACAGGCAGGTCAGCCAACATGCAGACCGAGTCAGAACCGTGCACTAGGCCCATCTATCTGCAATCTAAAGCTCACAATGCATCGCAATTTCTTGACTTGCAACATCTCACAACTTCAGTGAAGCCTATCATCAATTAATAGGCTATTGAGATGGGATTCAGCGTCTGAGAAACAAGCCCAAAGCATTTCAATGTGAGGAGTATCTGCCTCTGCGGCCAACTCTGCTTTCAATAAATATCGATTTATCTATTCCGCAGGGAGAGAATTGACCCTCACATACACGTATCAATCACTCAGACAACCTGTCTCTGACTGCATAAGACAAAGTAAGCATTTCACTAAGATCTAGACCTGTTGTATTCTGCGCATGTGACAAATAAACATTGGATTTGAAATACATACCGATCTGGGTTGTCCTGAGAACCTGCGGTTGTAGTCACCGAGATCCCGGAGGATGAGGAGCGGTTCAACTGTTCCATCCTGTACCTGCTGAGGGGTGGCATGCTCATGAAAGAGAGGGAACAGCAGGGTCACCTGTTCACATAGTGTAGAGGGGTCAGGGTAGAGGGGTCAGGGTAGAGGGGTCAGTGCACCAAGAACAACTGCAGTACAATAACTGTCTTGAAAATGTTATTTTCCTTTTATTTAAGAATCAAAATGAGAACATAGCAAGAGTATAGTAGCAACTTCAGCACTATGTACGAGTAGTATTACTATGTGCATGATGATACATGTATTGACAGTAAACACAAGTTATAATGGGTATTTGAAGACGTCTTACCATTTGTCTGCAGATGGGACAGTTGATAGCACCAAGCCATGTCCCATATCGCCAATATGCAATTATACAAGAACCTTGAAAATACAACAAAAATGTGTTAATATCCACTGAATGCATCTATCCAACGGCTATATCAGTTTTATTGTAGCTAGTTCAGATTCCTTCGTTTTAGTTGAAATGACAGAGCACGACAGACCCTAATGACGTATTTAAACACACACTAACCACAGAAGAGATGTCCACAGTTGGTTTCCACAGGCAGCACGGCCTGCTGTAGACACACTGGACAGGACATGTCTGTATAGAACTGCTGCCTGGGCTCTGTTGGTTCACCTTCCTGAGAGAAGAGAGAGAGAGAGGGGGAAGAGAGAGAGAGAGAGAGAGGGGGAAGAGACAGAGAGGGAAGAGAGAGAGAGAGAGAGAGAGAGAGGGGGAAGAGAGAGAGGGAAGAGAGAGAGAGAGAGGGGGAAGAGAGAGGGAAGAGAGAGAGAGAGAGGGGGAAGAGAGAGGGAAGAGAGAGAGGGAGAGAGAGAGAGGGGGGGGGAAGAGAGAGAGAGAGAGAGGGGGAAGAGAGAGAGGGAAGAGAGAGAGAGAGAGAGGGAAGAGAGAGAGGGAAGAGACAGAGAGGGAAGAGAGAGAGAGAGAGGGGGAAGAGACAGAGAGGGAAGAGAGAGACAGAGAGAGAGGGAAGAGACAGAGAGGGAAGAGAGAGAGGGAGAGAGAGGGGGGGAAGAGACAGAGAGGGAAGAGAGA
This sequence comes from Oncorhynchus kisutch, assembly GCF_002021735.2. Taxonomy (NCBI): domain Eukaryota; kingdom Metazoa; phylum Chordata; class Actinopteri; order Salmoniformes; family Salmonidae; genus Oncorhynchus; species Oncorhynchus kisutch. Next base: position 46,781,990 of record NC_034196.2, on the reverse strand, counting down.
GAGAGAGAGAGAGGGGGGGAAGAGACAGAGAGGGAAGAGAGAGAGAGAGAGAGAGAGAGGGGGGGAAGAGACAGAGAGGGAAGAGAGAGAGAGAGAGAGGGGGGGAAGAGACAGAGAGGGAAGAGAGAGAGAGAGAGAGAGAGAGAGAGAGAAGAGAGAGAGAGAGAGAGAGAGAAAGAGACAGAGGGAAGAGAGAGAGAAGAGACCGAGGGAAGAGAGAGAGAAGAGACAGAGGGAAGAGAGAGACAGAGAAGAGACAGAGAGAGAAGAGAGATGAAAGAGAGAGAGGGGGGAAGAGAGAGGAGAGAGGGAGAGAGAGAGGGGGGGGAAGAGAGAGAGAGGGAGAGAGAGAGGGAGAGAGAGAGAGAGAGAGAGTATTGCACTTTTGAGGGAGAGCTAGTAAATTAAGCATTTCACAGCACCGTTTACACCCTGTATCCTGTAAAACTTTGATTGGAGATGATTATTATTTAAAGGGTGTTGTGTGATACTTCCAAGGAGAAGGAAGTCACAACACGCTGGACACGGGAGCATTGTAACATCTTCTCACCTGCGAGTCAGACTGCAGGTGCTGTCGGACGGCACGAACATGTTCCTGGTTCTCTGGGTGGATGTTCTGCTGCTCATTTCTGCAGGTCCACGTGAGTAGAATGAAGAAAGAAAAAAAAAACTCTTTCAGGATATTAGAAAACAACTTACTAACAAGAACGTTCCCTGGCATATCAGTTAAAAACAAAAACAGGAAACTCAAAACATTTAAAAATAAATCTAAATAACTGGTTTATTTAAAACATCACCATTCCCATAGGCTGTGAATAGAAGTACAATAGGCCTACCTGCAGAGCAGAGTTACCAGTCCACACAAGAACGTGACACTGAGAACGACCACAAACAAGACCGGGTTGCTGACTCCTTCTATGATTGAGTCTTCAACTTGCAGCAAATAGTCCACCTCCCCATTTCCATTGTTTTCATCCATGCCACTTAATCATATCCTACAGACCTGGAACAGAGAGTACATGTCGGCCATTCTGCCATTGGACATTCCCTTTTAGCTTTCTGAGGGGAAATGCCCCTTCTAAAACGCAAATATGCACCGCTCACACGCGATACAGTTTTGGAAACATTTGAAACTTAAAAGTATCTCACTTATGAGAAAGTTATCAAAACACAAAATATATACTTAGTGTAGGTAGTTTAGGAAAGTTGCAGCCGGTTGAATTTTTGAGAAACGGAGGAAATAAGGAATAGTCCAATGAAAAGAGAGTGCAAAGTGAGAGGTCTCATTTCCGAGGTCGCAACTTTGTATCTTTTGTATTTGAAAGATTCTTTCACCAGTCAAAGTTTTTTATTTTTTTAAACTATTTTCTAAAATTGTAGAATAATAGTGAAGACATCAAAACTATGAAATAACACACATGGAATCATGTAATATAAAAATAAAAAGTTAAAACAAAATATATTTTATATTTGAGATTCTTCAAAGTAGCCACCCTTTGCCTTGATGACAGCGTCGCACACTCTTGGCATTCTCTCAACCAGCTTCACCAAGTAGTCACCTGGAATGCAATTCAATTTACAGGTTTGCCATGCGTAAAAATGTTAATTTGTGGAATTTCTTCCTTTCTTAATGCGTTTGAGCCAATCAGTTGTGTTGTGACAAGGTAGGGGTGGTATACAGAAGATAGCCCTATTTGGTGAAAGACCAAGTAAATATTATGGCAAGAACAGAACAAATAAGCAAAGAGAAACAAGAGTCCATCATTACTTTAAAACATAAAGGTCTGTCAGTGCGGAACATTTCAAGAACTTTGAAAGTTTCTTCAAGAGCAGTCGCTAAAACCATCCAGCACTATGATGAAACTGTCTCTCATGAGGACCGCCACAGGAAAGGAAGACCCAGAGTTACCTCTGCTGCAGAGGATAAGTTCATGGGAGTTAACTGCACCTCAGATTGCAGCCCAAATAAATGCTTCACAGAGTTCAAGTAAGATACATCTCAACATCAACTGTTCAGATGAGACTGCGTGAATCAGGCCTTCATGGTCGAATTACTGCAAAGAAACCACTAGTAAAGGACACCAATAATAAGAAAAGACTCACTTGTGCCAAAAAATACAAGCATTGGACATTAGACAGGTGGAAATCTGTCTAAATTTGAGATTTTTGGTTCCAACCACCATGTCTTTGTGAGACGCAGAGTAGGTGAACGGATAATCTCTGCATGTGTGGTTCCCACCTTGAAGCATGGAGGTGGTGGTGCTTTGCTGGTGACACGGTCCTGTGATTTATTTAGAATTCAAGGCACACTTAACACAGCATGGCTACCACATCATTCTGCAGCGATATGCCATCCCATCTGGTTTGCACATTTATTTATTTTTTTTTAACTTGGCAAGCCAGTTAAGAACAAATTATTATTTACAATTACAACCTACCAGGGAACAGTGGGTTAACTGCCTTGTTCAAGTGCAGAACGGCAGATTTCTTACTTTGTCAGCTCGCGGATTCGATCCAGCAACCTTTCGGTTACTGGGACTAACATTTGTTTTTCAACAGGACAATGACCCAACACACCTCCAGGCTATGTAAGGGCTATTTGACCAAGAAGGAGAGTGATGGAGTGCTCCATCAGATGACCTGGCCTCCACAATCACCCGACCTCAACCCAATTCAGATGGTTTGGGATGAGTTAGACAACAGAGTGAAGGAAAAGCAGCCAACAAGTGGTCAGCATATGTAGGAGCTCCTTCAAGACTGTTGGAAAAACATTCCTCACAAAGCTGGTTGAGAGAATGCCAAGAGTGTGCAAAGCTGTCAAGGCAAATGGTGACTATAAAAGATATTGATTTGTTTAACACTTTTTTGGTTACTACATGATTCTATGTGTTATTTCATAGTTTTGATATCTTCACTATTATTCTACAATGTATAAAATTGTCTAAATAAATAAACCCTTGAATGAATAGATGTGTCCAAACATTTGACTGGTACTGTATATGAAAGTGAAAAGGTGCATAACGTAGAAATCGCTCCGCCATTTCCTGGTTGCAAAGACAATCTAAACAGTTCGCCTGTGACAAGCTACACAGTGTAGAGAACCATTTAAAACGCTGTGAAATAGCTTGTCCTTTAAAATAAAAAAGTATTTTCAGCCGGTGTACAAAAACCAAAAGTAAAAAGACCCAGAAAAGTAACGTATAGTTACCATAGTTACCATATAGTTACCATAGAAATAGCGCACATATAACATATCAACCGCTTCTTAGACCTGCGTTCAACCACAACGACTGATCAATAACTTACATGTCTATATGAATTTGGTCTGGTCACCCCAAAAAAATTACATATCGCTAGCGAGAATTAATACATTTTTTATACCCTGAAATAGAGCGTGGATATTGTAGTTAATTGATTGAACTGTGGTCCATACCTTCAGTTGAGAACTCAAGGGCTAGCTACAGACCATACAACACAGAGGTATAGTTACATGTCAATTATATCTAAATGTAACTAGCTACATACAATACAACATAGAGGTATAGTTACATGTCAATTATACTCTAAATGTAACTAGCTACAGACCATACAACACAGAGGTATAGTTACATGTCAATTATATCTAAATGTAACTAGCTACATACAATACAACATAGAGGTATAGTTACATGTCAAGTATATCTAAATGTAACTAGCTACAGACCATACAACACAGAGGTATAGTTACATGTCAATTATATCTAAATGTAACTAGCTACGCTACAGACCATACAACACAGAGGTATAGTTACATGTCAATTATATCTGTCGCATGTTTTAACTATGGACAATAAGACTGCAAATAGGGTAAAATACATCTGTTACAAGCTAAAAGTCTCACCCTTTTAATTAGTTGCTCCACTTTCATGTTCTTACATGGGTCCTTTTTTCTAGCCTACGTAGCTTTGGCGTCCTAAGCACTGCCTGCACTAAATCCAACCCAATGTATTTATTCAAATGTTCATGGAATAAGTTATTATATATTTATTTGTGCTTTTTTGTATATGCTTATGATTATTTAATGATTGAGAGGGATTCAGAATTTACTAACTTTGATAAAAGACGGTTGATCTTATTCAGGCTCGGAGCTTCGGTCCAAAAAAGGGTGGCATCTTTTTCCCCCAGCTGGTTGGAAAAAAGCTTGACAGAAAGGATAGACCGGTGGATGTGTCTCAACGTGACTGTTTACTGATAAAACAACCTTTTTATATTCGACGCTGTATGTATTTCTATACGTGAAAAGAGGCGGTGGGACCGTATCTATCCTGTCGGGAAACCGAGTAGCGTTTTTCGTCGAAATAAATCCTCGTTTTGTTTAATCCAGTTGATCAGACGTGTTGTTGATTTCATCTCGCCGAGCCGACTGTCTAGTCATTTTTTTCTGATAAATAAGAGCGATCTCTGTGGATTAAATTGAACTACAAATACGATGAGTACCTTGAATTCTGTGGATCGAGTTGAACTGTGCGACAGCCTTTTAACATGGGTACGTATCAAATGTATTATCTTTGGTCGCTGATAATAATTCAACTCGGATTTGATGAACAATTGTGAGACGAAATTGAACTAACTAGATTGCGTTGTAATGCCAAACGTAGTCGTCTAGCGAAGCCCAACCCGAGTTTTCAGGAGCCCAAGGCGGCTCTACAGCCGGTCCCTTTGGGTTCTCAGTTGATGATGGTACTGCGGACAGATGACTCCATGTGAGCTCTGTTTTAACGTTTAGAAACGTTAATAATCATCGCTTGTGATATGGGGTTAGAAACATAAATACATCTACGTTCACATCAAATCCAAAATAATTTCACAATGCCAAAAAAAGTATATATATATATACACTTACTGTACACTGTTTATTTTTTAAATTTATTTTTATTTTTACCGGGATTAACACAGTTGCAGCCGAAAGTATTCTTCAATTAGAGCACTTTTCTGGTGTATTGTCTTCGGTTACACACAGGTGTTCAGAGACTCGGATACATAATTAGCACAGTATTCACCTCTGTCTTCCGTAAACAAGCGTTGTAACATATGGTTGGTGATGCTATCAGGGATCCTTGGGACGTCCCTAACCTTAACTCTAACCATAATCCTTACCTTAACCATAACCTTAACTCTTACCTTAGTGGCACTCCAGTCTCATTTTCACCTAATTTAACCATCGACATTAAAACCAGTACATAGTGATAGCGTTTAGGGCTGGGTGGTATACCGTATTTTACGATATACCAGTATTGATGCACGGACCGGTTTGAGTTTTTAATTGACCTAATATAATGGTATTTGCTTTGTTAAAGGTGATTCGCTTTGTGTAACGTCCAATAGGTATCGTTTACTACGCTACTTAAGTCATCTCATCTCTCTTGAGTCTCTCAAGGTGTGCATTTGTTGTTCCTTGACCAGGAGTCTCTAGTGTTCAGTCTGCATGTTCAATGCAGCACATGCTCTTATGTGCACTATGTTGATGTCAACGATGCTGTTTTTACTTTGTCTCTGAATATAAATCCACTAGCACTTTATATGACACTATTAGTTTGGGGGGGGGGGTATCTGTATCTGTCAGTATCTGGTGTGGCCACCAGCTGCATTAAGTACTGCAGTGCATCTCCTTCCTCATGGACTGCACCAGATTTGCCAGTTCTTGCTGTGAGATGTTACCCCACTCTTCCACCAAGGCACCTGCAAGTTCCCAGACATTTCTGAGAGGAATGGCCCTAGCCCTCACCCTCCGATCCAACAGGTCCTAGACGTGCTCAATGGGATTGAGATCCGGGCTCTTCTTTGGCCATGGCAGAATGAGGGAGGAGGATGTCTTCCCTGTAACGCACAGCGTTGAGATTGCCTGCAATAACAACAAGCTCAGTCCGATGATGCTGTGACACACAGCCCCAGACCATGACGGGCCCTCCAAATCGATCCCGCTCCAGAGTACAGGCCTCGGTGTAACGCTCATTCCTTCGACAGATAAACGCGAATCCAACCTTCACCCCTGGTGAGACACTTTTTGCCAGTCCTGTCTGGTCGAGCGACGGTGGGTTTGTGCCCATAGGCAACGTTGTTGTCGGTGATGTCTGGTGAGGACCTGCCTTACAACAGGCCTACAAGCCCCCTCTCAGCCTATTGCGGACAGTCTGAGCACTGACTGGAGGGGTTGTGCGTTCCTGGTGTAACTCAGGCAGTTGTTGTTGACATCCTGTACCTGTGCTGCAGGTGTGATGTTCAGATGTACAAATCCTGTACAGGTGTTGTTACACGTGGTCTGCCACTGCGAGGACGATCAGCTGTCCGCCCTGTCTCCCTGTAGCGCTGTCAACTGCAAGGATGATCGATGGTTCATGAAGTCAGAAGTATTTGAATTTGAAGTGCGCCGTATTGGGGCTGGTGGTGCTTTCTAGACAACTGGTGGCGCTTTCTAGACAGCTGGTGGCGCTTTCTAGACAGCTGGTGGCGCTTTCTAGACAGCTGGTGGCGCTTTCTAGACCGCTGGTGGCGCTTTCTAGACAGCTGGTGGCGCTTTCTAGACAGCTGGTGGCGCTTTCTAGACAGCTGGTGGCGCTTTCTAGACAGCTGGTGGCGCTTTCTAGACAGCTGGTGGCGCTTTCTAGACAGCTGGTGGCGCTTTCTAGACAGCTGGTGGCGCTTTCTAGGCAGCTGGTGGTGCTTTCTAGACAGCTGGTGGTGCTTTCTAGACAGCTGGTGGTGCTTTCTAGACAGCTGGTGGTGCTTTCTAGACAACTGTAAACTCTCGGGGGTCGAAAAACAAGGTAAAATCATAACTTCGCAAAACATCCTCTTGCTCTGCAGGAAACGTGTTGTGATCCAGGAGGGCATTCTCTGCTGTTACCAAGAGACGCTAACCACTTAGCTAGCTAGATAGCTAACCACTTAGCTAGCTAGATAGCTAACCACTTAGCTAGCTAGATAACTAACCACTTAGCTAGCTAGATAACTAACCACTTAGCTAGCTAGATAACTAACCACTTAGCTAGCTAGATAACTAACCACTTAGCTAGCTAGATAACTAACCACTTAGCTAGCTAGATAACTAACCACTTAGCTAGCTAGATAACTAACCACTTAGCTAGCTAGATAACTAACCACTTAGCTAGCTAGATAACTAACCACTTAGCTAGCTAGATAACGAGCTACTAAATGAGCAAACCAAATGCAGCATTTAGCACATTTTAGACAGTTAACTTAATAGTTATGAGATATCTAGCTGGCCAACATTGAGTTGTGAATTCCATACTGTAACTAGATTCATTGGTCCGTGCTGCACAACAGTGAGTGACTCACAAGGCTCCGGTTTTCTCTGGTTGTGAGCTTGTAAACAAACGCCACGTGACTGTGATCTTACCTGTAAGCTTAATGTGACAGGTGATATGAAGAATGCAATCTGCTTTATCTCCTAAAGTTATTCACTGAAAAGTAGCTACAAATATTCCACTGTATTTTTATTTGTTTTTTAAACTTAAAATAAATAGTTTTTGACGGTAATGAAAAACCATCCCGTGTCTATTTCCATCACAAACAGATGGTAAGAATAGTCTCCTCGAGTCCCCAGGGGACTCTTTGGAGGTTATTTTTTACACGGACAGGTTTTATTTTTATTTTTTAAAGATTAGAAGATGAATTAGGATTTGATCCGTCGGAGTTGGCTTTATTTCATAAGAAGGTCGAAGGATCTTGTACCAGTTCATGTTTCTCGGAGTGGACATTGTTTATGAGGTGGCGGTGGGATTCTGCTCTGCTGACCAGTGTTCCTGGCGCAACCTTAGCCTCTGTTAGTACACAGAGTCACGGGCAGGGTAGGGTTTCCTAACTAGCATGTGAGGGCTACATTTAAAAACCCAACAGCAGCTTTGTCAACATCAACTGTGACGGGTCTTCTAGCCAGGCCAGCTGGCGGTCACTCATCGCCTCTATGCTACTCCACAGAGACCGTTATGTATTCAAATACACAATATTATTCAACTAATCACTGACCACCAAAACATAAGCAGCAAATTATCTTCTTTATCACATAAAACGATTACGGTTCATAAGCTGGTTTAGTTCAGTAATATTTATTTGACCAAGTCGCCAGAATTTCATTCAGTAGCTGTGGAAGGTTTGAAAGTGGCAGTTGAGTTTGACATTTAGTTAATTGTTCTCCCTCCTCACGCAAAGCTATTTTTCATAAGTAGCAGTACAGAGAGAGGTGTGTGTGTGTGTGTGTGTGTGTGAACAGCCTAGCTAACGGCCCTGACGATTGTCACATCTGATAGATCAGGATTAGGGTTACGCCTTAACACATCTCTCATAAGCACATCATCTGCACAGTACACACATGAAATGTAAGAGATGTTCACACGGTAGTCAATTCTCTGTCTGATCTGTTTACTGTATCTTTCCTGTCTTTTTAAATGACTGTTGTAACTGCAGTTTAATGCAACCTTAGTTGATTACACATCACCTTGATGGCTTTGATTTGTGGGAAACTATGAAAAGGGCTGCCTAAGCAAAAGAAAACTAGTCTTTTTCAAGCCTGTCTAATTGTCAAAGGAAGGTAGTGGTAAAATGACAACCCGCTCTGTGACTTCAAACGACCAGAGAAGGATGCAGCAAGTAGAGAATGTGTCTAAATGTCTGCAGGTATTTTCTTCTCAAATATAAACAACCAATATTTAGGTGAACCTTCCTACATTTCCAAGCCTGGAGTACCAGCCTGCAGTGACACTCTGACCAGGGTTGCAGCAGTAGTCCTACTCTGATCAGGGTTGCAGCAGTATTCCTACTCTGATCAGGGTTGCAGCAGTATTCCTACTCTGATCAGGGTTGCAGCAGTATTCCTACTCTGATCAGGGTTGCAGCTATAGACCTCTACTCTGATCAGGGTTGCAGCAGTATTCCTACTCTGATCAGGGTTGCAGCAGTATTCCTACTCTGATCAGGGTTGCAGCAGTATTCCTACTCTGATCAGGGTTGCAGCAATAGACCTCTACTCTGATCAGGGTTGCAGCTATAGACCTCTACTCTGATCAGGGTTGCAGCAGTATTCCTACTCTGATCAGGGTTGCAGCAGTATTCCTACTCTGATCAGGGTTGCAGCAATAGACCTCTGCTCTGATCAGGGTTGCAGCTATAGACCTCTACTCTGATCAGGGTTGCAGCTATAGACCTCTACTCTGATCAGGGTTGCAGCAGTAGTCCTACTCTGATCAGGGTTGCAGCTATAGACCTCTACTCTGATCAGGGTTGCAGCTATAGACCTCTACTCTGATCAGGGTTGCAGCTATAGACCTCTACTCTGATCAGGGTTGCAGCAGTATTCCTACTCTGATCAGGGTTGCAGCAGTATTCCTACTCTGATCAGGGTTGCAGCAATAGACCTCTGCTCTGATCAGGGTTGCAGCTATAGACCTCTACTCTGATCAGGGTTGCAGCTATAGACCTCTACTCTGATCAGGGTTGCAGCAGTAGTCCTACTCTGATCAGGGTTGCAGCTATAGACCTCTACTCTGATCAGGGTTGCAGCTATAGACCTCTACTCTGATCAGGGTTGCAGCAGAAGTCCTACTCTGATCAGGGTTGCAGCTATAGACCTCTACTCTGATCAGGGTTGCAGCTATAGATCTCTACTCTGATCAGGGTTGCAGCTATAGACCTCTACTCTGATCAGGGTTGCAGCTATAGACCTCTACTCTGATCAGGGTTGCAGCAGAAGTCCTACTCTGATCAGGGTTGCAGCTATAGACCTCTACTCTGATCAGGGTTGCAGCTATAGACCTCTACTCTGATCAGGGTTGCAGCTATAGACCTCTACTCTGATCAGGGTTGCAGCTATAGACCTCTACTCTGATCAGGGTTGCAGCTATAGACCTCTACTCTGATCAGGGTTGCAGCTGTAGACCTCTACTCTGATCAGGGTCGCAGCTGTAGACCTCTACTCTGATCAGGGTTGCAGCTATAGACCTCTACTCTGATCAGGGTTGCAGCTATAGACCTCTATTCTGATCAGGGTTGCAGCTATAGACCTCTATTCTGATCAGGGTTGCAGCTATAGACCTCTATTCTGATCAGGGTTGCAGCTATAGACCTCTACTCTGATCAGGGTTGCAGCTATAGACCTCTACTCTGATCAGGGTTGCAGCTATAGACCTCTACTCTGATCAGGGTTGCAGCTATAGACCTCTACTCTGATCAGGGTTGCAGCTATAGACCTCTACTCTGATCAGGGTTGCAGCTATAGACCTCTACTCTGATCAGGGTTGCAGCTATAGACCTCTACTCTGATCAGGGTTGCAGCTATAGACCTCTACTCTGATCAGGGTTGCAGCTATAGATCTCTACTCTGATCAGGGTTGCAGCTATAGACCTCTACTCTGATCAGGGTTGCAGCTATAGACCTCTACTCTGATCAGGGTTGCAGCTATAGATCTCTACTCTGATCAGGGTTGCAGCTATAGACCTCTACTCTGATCAGGGTTGCAGCAGTAGTCCTACTCTGATCAGGGTTGCAGCTATAGACCTCTACTCTGATCAGGGTTGCAGCTATAGACCTCTACTCTGATCAGGGTTGCAGCTATAGACCTCTACTCTGATCAGGGTTGCAGCTATAGACCTCTATTCTGATCAGGGTTGCAAGCAGTAGTCCTACTCTGATCAGGGTTGCAAGCAGTAGTCCTACTCTGATCAGGGTTGCAGCAGTAGTCCTATTCTGATCAGGGTTGCAAGCAGTAGTCCTACTCTGATCAGGGTTGCAGCTGTAGGTCACCACACATCCTTGGTGGTGAGGTAAGTCTGTAGACTATTTATAGCTCTTAACCTTAGTGTGCCTGTACAGCAGGATTCAGTGATATACGCTTGGTATTTTAATGTAAAACAGCCTAAACATAGCCTATAACATTAAATATTAGCCTCAAAGGCTAACCTACCCTTTTACTAGGAAGTAATAATAATATATTTAGTTTATATAGCCCTTTTCATTATACAGATCATCCCAAAAACACTCAACTGAACAGAAGTACATGTAGTTCTTGGGTTGGTCAATGGTCTCGGTCCCAAAAGGCTCTCCTGGAGGTCAGTCATGTAGGAAATAACCTCCCCGTTGGAGACATTCAGTTCAGGACAGAGGTGAGTCTGTCTTTATGTGTGACTAATTATGGTGTTGACCATGGCACCATCCATGTCTTGTACCTCTCCTCTGCTGAGTTCAGTCTGTTTATTTAGAGTGACAACACTGCTGGGTCATCAGAAGGGCATGGATGACTGTTATCAGCATAGAGAGAGAGGTCATCCCTGGAGTATTAACATGTTATCAACATAGAGAGAGAGAGAGGTCATCCCTGGAGTATTAACATGTTATCAACAGAGAGAGAGAGGTCATCCCTGGAGTATTAACATGTTATCAACATAGAGAGGTCATCCCTGGAGTATTAACATGTTATCAACAGAGAGAGAGAGAGGTCATCCCTGGAGTATTAACATGTTATCAACAGAGAGAGAGAGAGAGGTCATCCCTGGAGTATTAACATGTTATCAACATAGAGAGGTCATCCCTGGAGTATTAACATGTTATCAACAGAGAGAGAGAGAGGTCATCCCTGGAGTATTAACATGTTATCAACAGAGAGAGGTCATCCCTGGAGTATTAACATGTTATCAACATAGAGAGAGAGAGAGGTCATCCGTGGAGTATTAACATGTTATCAACAGAGAGAGAGAGAGAGGTCATCCCTGGAGTATTAACATGTTATCAACAGAGAGAGAGAGAGAGAGGTCATCCCTGGAGTATTAACATGTTATCAACAGAGAGAGAGAGAGGTCATCCCTGGAGTATTAACATGTTATCAACATAGAGAGAGGTCATCCCTGGAGTATTAACATGTTATCAACAGAGATAGGTAATCCCTGGAGTATTAACATGTTATCAACAGAGAGAGAGAGAGAGAGAGGTCATCCCTGGAGTATTAACATGTTATCAACAGAGAGAGAGAGAGAGAGAGAGAGGTCATCCCTGGAGTATTAACATGTTATCAACAGAGAGAGAGAGAGAGGTCATCCCTGGAGTATTAACATGTTATCAACATAGAGAGAGAGGTCATCCCTGGAGTATTAACATGTTATCAACAGAGAGAGAGAGAGAGGTCATCCCTGGAGTATTAACATGTTATCAACAGAGAGAGAGAGAGGTCATCCCTGGAGTATTAACATGTTATCAACAGAGAGAGGTCATCCCTGGAGTATTAACATGTTATCAACAGAGAGAGAGAGGTCATCCCTGGAGTATTAACATGTTATCAACAGAGAGAGATAGAGAGGTCATCCCTGGAGTATTAACATGTTATCAACAGAGAGAGGTCATCCCTGGAGTATTAACATGTTATCAACAGAGAGAGAGAGAGAGGTCATCCCTGGAGTATTAACATGTTATCAACATAGAGAGAGAGGTCATCCCTGGAGTATTAACATGTTATCAACATAGAGAGGTCATCCCTGGAGTATTAACATGTTATCAACATAGAGAGAGAGAGAGGTCATCCCTGGAGTATTAACATGTTATCAACATAGAGAGAGAGGTCATCCCTGGAGTATTAACATGTTATCAACAGAGAGAGAGAGAGAGAGGTCATCCCTGGAGTATTAACATGTTATCAACAGAGAGAGAGAGGTCATCCCTGGAGTATTAACATGTTATCAACAGAGAGAGGTCATCCCTGGAGTATTAACATGTTATCAACAGAGAGAGAGAGAGGTCACCCCTGGAGTATTAACATGTTATCAACAGAGAGAGAGAGAGAGAGGTCATCCCTGGAGTATTAACATGTTATCAACATAGAGAGAGAGGTCATCCCTGGAGTATTAACATGTTATCAACAGAGAGAGGTCATCCCTGGAGTATTAACATGTTATCAACAGAGAGAGGTCATCCCTGGAGTATTAACATGTTATCAACAGAGAGAGGTCATCCCTGGAGTATTAACATGTTATCAACAGAGAGAGGTCATCCCTGGATTATTAACATGTTATCAACATAGAGAGAGAGGTCATCCCTGGAGTATTAACATGTTATCAACATAGAGAGAGAGAGAGGTCATCCCTGGAGTATTAACATGTTATCAACAGAGAGAGAGAGAGAGGTCATCCCTGGAGTATTAACATGTTATCAACATAGAGAGAGAGGTCATCCCTGGAGTATTAACATGTTATCAACATAGAGAGAGGTCATCCCTGGAGTATTAACATGTTATCAACAGAGAAAGAGAGAGAGGTCATCCCTGGAGTATTAACATGTTATCAACAGAGAAAGAGGTCATCCCTGGAGTATTAACATGTTATCAACATAGAGAGAGAGAGGTCATCCCTGGAGTATTAACATGTTATCAACAGAGAGAGAGAGAGGTCATCCCTGGAGTATTAACATGTTATCAACATAGAGAGAGAGGTCATCCCTGGAGTGGACAAAAGTGCTCTGTCTTTTACTAATTTCCTGCAAAGTCCCAAAAACCGACAAGTAGAAGACAGAGTAGCCTCAAGGCTCAACCTAATCGTTGTAGAGCTCCGCTCCATTTTTCCAAAAAAGAAGTTGGGAATGTACAGTGGCCATGTTTTGAGACTTTGTGAAGAGGGGAGATGTCAAGTAATGATGAATGTAATTTAAGGTTCGGTGGTTATCTCTGTAATATTTCATAGCAGGAAATGATTCTGTTTTTCTGTTCTTTTTCATCTAGATCCAGACGTTTGGATTGGAGGCACCATGCAGAACAGTGGACGATCTCACAAGTGGGATCGTCATGGCCCAGGCCCTACAAAAAATGTGAGTGTCAGTGGTTATATTTTGTTTAACCATCAAACCAACGTTTTAGTTGGTGTTGTGGCTAAGAGTTGTGGCTAAGAGTTGTGGCTAAGAGTTGTGGCTAAGAGTTGTGGCTAAGAGTTGTGGCTAAGAGTTGTGGCTAAGAGTTGTGGCTAAGAGTTGTGGCTAAGAGTTGTGGCTAAGGGTTGTGGCTAGGCCTGGTGGCTATGGGTTGTGTCTAAGCGTTCTTTCTAGACCTGGTGGCAAAGTGTTGTGGCTAGGTGTTGTGGCTAGGTGTTGTGGCTAGGTGTTGTGGCTAGGTGTTGTGGCTAGGTGTTGTGGCTGGGCGTTGTGGCTGGGCGTTGTGGCTGGGCGTTGTGGCTAGGCGTTGTGGCTATCCGTTGTGGCTGGGCGTTGTGGCTATCCGTTGTGGCCGGGCGTTGTGGCCGGGCCTTGTGGCCGCGCCTTGTGGCCGGGCCTTGTGGCCAGGCCTTGTGGCTAGGCGTTGTGGCCGGGCCTTGTGGCTGGGCCTTGTGGCCGGGCCTTGTGGCCAGGCCTTGTGGCTAAGAGTTGTGGCTAAGGGTTGTGGCTAGGCCTGGTGGCTATGGGTTGTGTCTAAGCGTTCTTTCTAGACCTGGTGGCAAAGTGTTGTGGCTAGGTGTTGTGGCTAGGTGTTGTGGCTAGGCGTTGTGGCTAGGCGTTGTGGTTAGGCGTTGTGGCTAGGCGTTGTGGCTAGGCGTTGTGGCTAGGTCTTGTGGCTGGGCGTTGTGGCTGGGCGTTGTGGCTGGGCGTTGTGGCTGGGCGTTGTGGCTGGGCGTTGTGGCTGGGCGTTGTGGCTGGGCGTTGTGGCTGGGCGTTGTGGCTGGGCGTTGTGGCTGGGCGTTGTGGCTGGGCGTTGTGGCTGGGCGTTGTGGCTGGGCGTTGTGGCTGGGCGTTGTGGCTGGGCGTTGTGGCTGGGCGTTGTGGCCGGGCGTTGTGGCCGGGCGTTGTGGCCGGGCGTTGTGGCCGGGCGTTGTGGCCGGGCGTTGTGGCCGGGCCTTGTGGCCGGGCCTTTCGGCCGGGCCTTGTGGCCGGGCCTTGTGGCCAGGCCTTGTGGCTAGGCGTTGTGTCTTATCTCTTCACTTTCTTTCTCCCATATGTGACCACTTACCTTTCTCTCCTCCAGAGACATCGTGTATTTCACTGACAACTGGATCAGTAGGATCAAGCCCGAGGTGGGAGATAACTGGCGGCTAAAGGTATGATGATGATGATGATGATGATGATGATGATCGTTTTAATACATTGTCTTTTTTTGTGCTGGTGCCATCTGCTCTAAAGCCCTTGTCAGTGTCACAGTCCCAATGTCACCTCTTCCCTCCTCCTTTTCAGATCAGTAATCTAAAGAAGGTGTTGAAAGGTATACTGGACTACAACCAGGAGGTCCTTCAACAGCAGATCAATGACTTCACCCTGCCAGACATCAACCTGATAGGAGAACACTCAGACGCTGCAGAGCTGGGCAGGATGCTGCAACTCATACTAGGCTGTGCTGTCAACTGTGAACAGAAACAAGGTCTGTCTGTCTGTCTGTCTGTGTCTGTCTGTCTGTCTGTCTGTCTGTGACTGTCTGTATCTGGTTTTGAGAATATCGCCATTTTATTTTTGCGCTGGTTTTCTGTACCTGCACCAAAACTCCAGGATGTCTTTCTTCATAGCTCTAGCTTAATAGGGAAGCCATTTTCATTTCAGGACTTTTATTTCTGAGATCTCTCCATGGCTCTCTCTTTGCAGCAGGTGAGCAATATGTTTGTCCTAGAGTTATTATTGGACACAGCCCTGTCCTAGAGACAGTACACAGCCTTGTCCTAGAGTCTAGAGACAGTACACAGCCTTGTCCTAGAGTCTAGAGACAGTACACAGCCTTGTCCTAGAGTCTAGAGACAGTACACAGCCTTGTCCTAGAGTCTAGAGACAGTACACAGCCTTGTCCTAGAGTCTAGAGACAGTACACAGCCTTGTCCTAGAGTCTAGAGACAGTACACAGCCTTGTCCTAGAGACAGTACACAGCCTGGTCCTAGAGTCTAGAGACAGTACACTGCCTTGTCCAAGAGACAGTAGACAGCCCTGTCCTAGAGTCTAGAGACAGTAGACAGCCTTGTCCTAGAGACAGTAGACAGCCTGGTCCTAGAGACAGTACACAGCCTGGTCCTAGAGACAGTACACAGCCTGGTCCTAGAGACAGTACACAGCCTGGTCCTAGAGACCGTACACAGCCCTGTCCTAGAGTCTAGAGACAGTACCCAGACTTGTCCTAGAGTCTAGAGACAGTACACAGCCTTGTCCTAGAGACAGTACACAGCCCGGTCCTAGAGACAGTACACAGCCCGGTCCTAGAGACAGTACACAGCCCGGTCCTAGAGACAGTACACAGCCCGGTCCTAGAGACAGTACACAGCCCGGTCCTAGAGACAGTACACAGCCCGGTCCTAGAGACAGTACACAGCCCGGTCCTAGAGACAGTACACAGCCCGGTCCTAGAGACAGTACACAGCCCGGTCCTAGAGACAGTACACAGCCCGGTCCTAGAGACAGTACACAGCCCGGTCCTAGAGACAGTACACAGCCCGGTCCTAGAGACAGTACACAGCCCGGTCCTAGAGACAGTACACAGCCCGGTCCTAGAGACAGTACACAGCCCGGTCCTAGAGACAGTACACAGCCCGGTCCTAGAGACCGTACACAGCCCGGTCCTAGAGTCTAGAAACCGTACACAGCCCTGTCCTAGAGTCTAGAAACCGTACACAGCCCTGTCCTAGAGTCTAGAGACCGTACACAGCCCTGTCCTAGAGTCTAGAGACAGTACACAGCCCGGTCCTAGAGTCTAGAGATAGTACACAGCCTGGTCCTAGAGACAGTACACAGCCTGGTCCTAGAGACAGTACACAGCCTGGTCCTAGAGACAGTACACAGCCTGGTCCTAGAGACAGTACACAGCCTGGTCCTAGAGACAGTACACAGCCTGGTCCTAGAGACAGTATACAGCCTGGTCCTAGAGACAGTATACAGCCTGGTCCTAGAGACAGTACACAGCCTGGTCCTAGAGACAGTACACAGCCTGGTCCTAGAGACAGTACACAGCCTGGTCCTAGAGACAGTACTCAGCCTGGTCCTAGAGACAGTACACAGCCTGGTCCTAGAGGCAGTACACAGCCTGGTCCTAGAGACGGTACACAGCCTGGTCCTAGAGACGGTACACAGCCTGGTCCTAGAGACGGTACACAGCCTGGTCCTAGAGACGGTACACAGCCCGGTCCTAGAGGCGGTACACAGCCCGGTCCTAGAGGCGGTACACAGCCCGGTCCTAGAGGCGGCACACAGCCCGGTCCTAGAGACGGCACACAGCCCTGTCCTAGAGACGGCACACAGCCCTGTCCTAGAGACGGCACACAGCCCTGTCCTAGAGACGGCACACAGCCCTGTCCTAGAGACGGCACACAGCCCTGTCCTAGAGACGGCACACAGCCCTGTCCTAGAGACGGCACACAGCCCTGTCCTAGAGACGGCACACAGCCCTGTCCTAGAGACGGCACACAGCCCTGTCCTAGAGACGGCACACAGCCCTGTCCTAGAGACGGCACACAGCCCTGTCCTAGAGACGGCACACAGCCCTGTCCTAGAGACGGCACACAGCCCTGTCCTAGAGACGGCACACAGCCCTGTCCTAGAGACGGCACACAGCCCTGTCCTAGAGACGGCACACAGCCCTGTCCTAGAGACGGCACACAGCCCTGTCCTAGAGACGGCACACAGCCCTGTCCTAGAGACGGCACACAGAGTTCAGTTGAGGAAGTGTGTAAGATGAGGCCTCCAGCTTATCTCACGTCTTCATCACATTCAGTTCTTGTCATTGTGACACTGCGCTTCTTAGACTGAACAAGTAGTCATTCGTGCTGTCTTCCTCTGCCCCTGTAGAATACATCCAGACCATAATGATGCTGGAGGAATCTGTTCAACACGTTGTCATGACAGCCATTCAAGAGGTAAGCCTTTGTAAACATTTCAGATGGCTGTGTGTTTTACTCTAGAGATCCATTTCCTGTGTCCTTATATGACATACTACACTGTGTAGAGTATCCATGTGTTATAACAGATGACATCACACTGTGCAGATTCTCCATGTGTTATAACAGATGACATCACACTGTGTAGAGTATCCATGTGTTATAACAGATGACATCAGACTGTGTAGAGTATCCATGTGTTATAACAGATGACATCACACTGTGTAGAGTATCCATGTGTTATAACAGATGACATCACACTGTGTGATCTCCATGTGTTATAACAGATGACATCACACTGTGTAGAGTATCCATGTGTTATAACAGATGACATCACACTGTGTAGAGTATCCATGTGTTATAACAGATGACATCACACTGTGTGATCTCCATGTGTTATAACAGATGACATCACACTGTGTAGAGTATCCATGTGTTATAACAGATGACATCACACTGTGTAGATTCTCCATGTGTTATAACAGATGACATCACACTGTGTAGAGTATCCATGTGTTATAACAGATGACATCACACTGTGTAGACTATCCA
The DNA here is from genome assembly GCF_002021735.2 of Oncorhynchus kisutch. Lineage (NCBI taxonomy): Eukaryota > Metazoa > Chordata > Actinopteri > Salmoniformes > Salmonidae > Oncorhynchus > Oncorhynchus kisutch. The sequence continues at coordinate 46,763,578 of NC_034196.2, read as the reverse complement.
TGTGTTATAACAGGTGACCTCACACTGTGTATGATCTCCATGTGTTATAACAGATGACATCACACTGTCTAGAGTATCCATGTGTTATAACAGATGACATCACACTGTGTAGATTCTCCATGTGTTATAACAGATGACATCACACTGTGTAGAGTATCCATGTGTTATAACAGATGACATCACACTGTGTATGATCTCCATGTGTTATAACAGGTGACATCACACTGTGTAGACTATCCATGTGTTATAACAGGTGACGTCACACTGTGTATGATCTCCATGTGTTATAACAGATGACATCACACTGTGTAGAGTATCCATGTGTTATAACAGGTGACGTCACACTGTGTATGATCTCCATGTGTTATAACAGATGACATCACACTGTGTAGAGTATCCATGTGTTATAACAGGTGACGTCACACTGTGTATGATCTCCATGTGTTATAACAGGTGACATCACACTGTGTAGACTATCCATGTGTTATAACAGGTGACGTCACACTGTGTATGATCTCCATGTGTTATAACAGGTGACGTCACACTGTGTAGAGTATCCATGTGTTATAACAGGTGACGTCACACTGTGTATGATCTCCATGTGTTATAACAGATGACATCACACTGTCTAGAGTATCCATGTGTTATAACAGGTGACGTCACACTGTGTATGATCTCCATGTGTTATAACAGGTGACATCACACTGTGTAGACTATCCATGTGTTATAACAGGTGACGTCACACTGTGTATGATCTCCATGTGTTATAACAGATGACATCACACTGTGTAGAGTATCCATGTGTTATAACAGGTGACGTCACACTGTGTATGATCTCCATGCGTTATAACAGATGACATCACACTGTGTAGAGTATCCATGTGTTATAACAGGTGACGTCACACTGTGTATGATCTCCATGTGTTATAACAGATGACATCACACTGTGTATGATTCTCTCTGTTGTAGCTAATGAGCAAAGAGTGTCCTGTAATGGGAGGAAACGACTCGTACGCTGACATCGATAGACAGGTGAGACGTTACAGAGAATGTTCTCTTGCTACATTACACAAACATCCTGTTATTTGTATTATCGGCCTTTTTACTTAGTATTTTTCCATGTTAATTCTGACATACTAGTTGTATTTTTAGCTGAAGAAGACGGTGGAGGATTTGAACGAGGCTCTAGCCACCAAGGAGGAGATCGCACAGAGATGTCACGAGCTGGACATGCAGGTTGGCCTTAAGTTTTGGGTTTATTCCTTTACGTGACCAATGTTGTCTCTGCCTTCAACTAGATACTGTACAGCCATGGTAGAAGGTCATGGGTTCACAACAATGTTGTCTCTGCCTTCAACTAGATACTGTACAGCCATGGTAGAAGGTCATGGGTTCACAACAATGTTGTCTCTGCCTTCAACTAGATACTGTACAGCCATGGTAGAAGGTCATGGGTTCACAACAATGTTGTCTCTGCCTTCAACTAGATACTGTACAGCCATGGTAGAAGGTCATGGGTTCACAACAATGTTGTCTCTGCCTTTAACTAGATACTGTACAGCCATAGTAGAAGGTCATGGGTTCACGATGTTGTCTCTGCCTTTAACTAGATACTGTACAGCCATAGTAGAAGGTCATGGGTTCACGATGTTGTCTCTGCCTTTAACTAGATACTGTACAGCCATAGTAGAAGGTCATGGGTTCACGATGTTGTCTCTGCCTTCAACTAGATACTGTACAGCCATAGTAGAAGGTCATGGGTTCACGATGTTGTCTCTGCCTTCAACTAGCTACTGTACAGCCATGGTAGAAGGTCATGGGTTCACGATGTTGTCTCTGCCTTTAACTAGATACTGTACAGCCATGGTAGAAGGTCATGGGTTCACGATGTTGTCTCTGCCTTTAACTAGATACTGTACAGCCATGGTAGAAGGTCATGGGTTCACGATGTTGTCTCTGCCTTTAACTAGATACTGTACAGCCATAGTAGAAGGTCATGGGTTCACAACAATGTTGTCTCTGCCTTCAACTAGATACTGTACAGCCATAGTAGAAGGTCATGGGTTCACGATGTTGTCCTATAGTTGAAAGTAAGTCAAACCTTTGTTATAATGGTTGATGGAATAAATATCCTCAGTACAATAGTTAAAACCTCCATATGAATACCAGGGGTAAAAGTTAACGGTTAAGGTCTTCACTGGTCTAATAAAATTGGACCCGTTCCTGAAATAAATCCGTGGCTTTCCCGCCCGATCCCGATATGCATAAGTACATTATTTATTTATTTATTTTTAAATGGAGACGCGTTTCTGAATGGACCTTGAGACCCGTTCCGTAAAGGCCTGTGGAAAAACAGAACCAAACAGACCAGTTCAGACCAGTTCAGACTGGTTCAGATCTGTGAGTAGAAAGAGGGAGAGAAAGTCACCTCCGACTGGGTCCTGCCAGCACCATCGATATAGGAACACCATTGGCCAAATGATCCACAGTTACTCGTCCTTAAAAACATCAAACGCAGCATTACAGTTTAAACTTCATTTGGCCCGAAGAAGAAAATGGCTCAACAGAATGAAACAAAAACATTTGTTGCCTATTTTAATAAAGAACCTGTTTAAAAACCTTGTTAAAAAACTTTTGAACAGACTTGGACTATATTGCAGCAATTACCAACAAAGGTGAGTGCCTACCTACCGTAGGCCCAACCCAACAAATGACGACAATAGGCTAATTATATTTATTTTATAACAGGCCTACTTTTAACCTGTCTTTAACTAAATCTTGAGCACAACATTAAAAAGAAGGTTCCAACTTAATTTAGCCAATGAAAATGTCTCATAAAAATTTAACAAAACTATTTTTGCATATTTAAAGAACTGTTCTAGATTCTTAAATAGGCATAAAATAGTAATAATGATATACAATAATAATAATAATGATTTAAAACTAATTATAATAAATACTATTGCATCAAACACAAGCTGCACACGTTCATTGGCCAACGTTCATCTCGTTTGTCCACCACAATATTAAAGCGTTTGTCCCCGAGGACATTCCACCGAGGACATTCCACTGGTCGTCTTCTTTTCACTGTCCTCGTTTTTCTCTAATTTATGTTTTCCTTCAATGAAAAAGGCCTCCATCTTCCCAGTCAACAGTAGCCTAGGTCAAGACTCCTTTCACTCTCTCTCCTCAGCAGCAGTGAGGTGAGCAGCCAGATCCGCTTTCAGCAGGACACATAAGCTATACGTTTTATTGAGTTGCAATTGGCTGACACAGATAACAAGCTCATGAACAGACGATGGGTCTGGTCGATAAATACCCTTTTAAAAAATGTTTTTTTTACACATACCCGAGACCCTTGGCAATTATATCAGACCCAACCCAGATCTGAGACAAAAGTCAGATTTTTAGGACCCGAATTTGGAGTCTGTTGGACCCATGAAGACTTCTTGGTGACAGTCCCCTTAATCGTGGTAGGACGGCATTCCATTTAGGCTCCCACCACTAAAACCAAACGTCATCTAGGGTTTCTTCATTCTGGTATTCTAGAACCGAGTACTGTGTTCACTATGTCTGTTCTCTCTTCTATTTGATAACATTGTCCTGGTCTATTCTCCTGTCCTGTTCTATTCTCCTGTCCTGTCCTGTTCTATTCTCCTGTCCTGTCCTGTTCTATTCTCGTGTCCTGTCCTGTTCTATTCTCGTGTCCTGTCCTGTTCTATTCTCCTGTCCTGTCCTGTTCTATTCTCCTGTCCTGTCCTGTTCTATTCTCCTGTCCTGTCCTGTTCTATTCTCCTGTCCTGTCCTGTTCTATTCTCCTGTCCTGTTCTATTCTCCTGTCCTGTCCTGTTCTATTCTCCTGTCCTGTCCTGTTCTATTCTCCTGTCCTGTCCTGGTCTATTCTCCTGTCCTGTCCTGTTCTATTCTCCTGTCCTGTCCTGGTCTATTCTCCTGTCCCGCTCTCCTGTCCCGTTCTATTCTCCTGTCCTGTCCTGGTCTATTCTCCTGTCCCGCTCTCCTGTCCCGTTCTATTCTCCTGTCCTGTCCCGTTCTATTCTCCTGTCCTGTCCCGTTCTATTCTCCTGTCCTGTCCCGTTCTATTCTCCTGTCCTGTCCCGTTCTATTCTCCTGTCCTGTTCTATTCTCCTGTCCTGTTCTATTCTCCTGTCCTGTTCTATTCTCCTGTCCTGTCCTGTTCTATTCTCCTGTCCTGTCCTGTTCTATTCTCCTGTCCTGTCCTGTTCTATTCTCCTGTCCTGTCCTGTTCTATTCTCCTGTCCTGTCCTGTTCTATTCTCCTGTCCTGTTCTATTCTCCTGTCCTGTTCTGTTCTATTCTCCTGTCCTGTTCTGTTCTATTCTCCTGTCCTGTTCTGTTCTATTCTCCTGTCCTGTCTTGTTCTATTCTCCTGTCCTGTTCTATTCTCCTGTCCTGTCCTGGTCTATTCTCCTGTCCCGCTCTCCTGTCCCGGTCTATTCTCCTGTCCTGTCCTGGTCTATTCTCCTGTCCCGTTCTATTCTCCTGACCTGTCTGCACTGAACCTCTATTACTCTGCCTTGCTTTGAAGGCTTTCCATGTACAGGAGCAGCGAGATAGACTGAGGTTAGAGTATATTGAACTAGAGGAGAGGGTAAATAACCTTTTTATTCCTAATTTCTCTCAGTCCTTGTCATTTGGCGTGTGAATTGAAAGCCCTGGATTTGAAGTGTGCTATCTGCTTCTATAACAGCATCTCCTGTTTGACATCCAGGCTCCTTTGACTGTGACTGCCTCCATAATGGCACCCTATTCACTCTGTAGTACAATACTATTGACCAGAGCGCTATGGGATGCCTTATGGGACCCTGGTCAAAAGTAGTGCACTATTTAGGGAGAAGTGTGCCATTTGGGACACAGCTTGTGTGGCGTATTCGTCAGCTGTCCTGTCATGCCCACCTCAGTTTTGTGTCTCACCAAGAACCACCCACCCTGCCCGTCCAGACTAATTCTCCTCCCCCTCCCCATGTTTACTTCCTAGTGTGTTACCAAGACGTCCCAATGGTAGGAAGTGCTTGGGTGCTTGGTTTTTGGTCTTGGCAGCAGTGTTCTGTCTCACCATTTTACATTATCATTTTACTCATTTAGTCAACATTCTTATCCAGAGCTACTTACAGGAGCAATTAGGGTTAAGTGCCATGCTCAAGGGGACGTTAACATATTTCACCTAGTCTGCTCAGGAATTCAAACCAGCGACCTTTCCATTACTGGCCCAACGCTCTTAACCTCTAGCCTAGAGAATAGAGCAGTAGAGAAACATACAGATGGCCAACGGGGGACCTCCTCAACAGATGGCCAACGGGGGACCTCCTCAACAGATGGCCAACGGGGACCTCCTCAACAGATGGCCAACGGGGGACCTCCTCAACAGATGGCCAACGGGGGACCTCCTCAACAGATGGCCAACGGGGGACCTCCTCAACAGATGGCCAACGGGGGACCTCCTCAACAGATGGCCAACGGGGGACCTCCTCAACAGATGGCCAACGGGGGACCTCCTCAACAGATGGCCAACGGGGGACCTCCTCAACAGATGGCCAACGGGGGACCTCCTCAACAGATGGCCAACGGGGGACCTCCTCAACAGATGGCCAACGGGGGACCTCCTCAACAGATGGCCAACGGGGGACCTCCTCAACAGATGGCCAACGGGGGACCTCCTCAACAGATGGCCAACGGGGGACCTCCTCAACAGATGGCCAACGGGGGACCTCCTCAACAGATGGCCAACGGGGGACCTCCTCAACAGATGGCCAACGGGGGACCTCCTCAACAGATGGCCAACGGGGGACCTCCTCAACAGATGGCCAACGGGGGACCTCCCAACAGATGGCCAACGGGGGACCTCCCCAACAGATGGCCAACGGGGGACCTCCCCAACAGATGGCCAACGGGGGACCTCCCCAACAGATGGCCAACGGGGGACCTCCCCAACAGATGGCCAACGGGGGACCTCCCCAACAGATGGCCAACGGGGGACCTCCCCAACAGATGGCCAACGGGGGACCTCCCCAACAGATGGCCAACGGGGGACCTCTCCAACAGATGGCCAACGGGGGACCTCTCCAACAGATGGCCAACGGGGGACCTCCCCAACAGATGGCCAACGGGGGACCTCCCCAACAGATGGCCAACGGGGGACCTCCCCAACAGATGGCCAACGGGGGACCTCTCCAACAGATGGCCAACGGGGGACCTTCCCAGCAGATGGCCAACGGGGGGGACCTCCCCAACAGATGGCCAACGGGGAGTTAATTTACTTGGCTGCCAACTGCCAGTGGACTCATTGGTCCTCTATGCAGTTCCACATCCACCTAGGTGGAGATCCATGCATTAGTTAGCATTTGCTTCTATGACAGAGTAGTAAGTCTATGACAGAGTAGTAAGTCTATGACAGAGTAGTAAGTCTATGACAGAGTAGTAAGTCTATGACAGAGTAGTAAGTCTATGACAGAGTAGTAAGTCTATGACAGAGTAGTAAGTCTATGACAGAGCAGTAAGGTATTGTGGCTGGAGACGAGAGTTCCTTAAGAACTTTCACTTTAAGATGTCTCTCTGGTGCCAGAAGGAATCACATGTTTGTTGTTGAACTGGTGTTTCACAGTGCAGTAGTTCTGTGTTTTAGGGTTAGGTGTTTCACAGTGCAGTAAGTCTGTGTTTTAGGGTTAGGTGTTTCACAGTGCAGTAACTCTGTATTCTAGGGCAAGGTGTTTCACAGTGCAGTAGGTCTCTGTGTTTTAGGGTTAGGTGTTTCACAGTTCAGTCTCTGTGTTTTAGGGTTAGGTGTTTCACAGTGCAGTAGGTCTGTATTCTAGGGTTAGGTGTTTCACAGTGCAGTAGGTCTCTGTGTTTTAGGGTTAGGTTTTTCACAGTGCAGTAGGTCTGTATTCTAGGGTTGGGTGTTTCACAGTACAGTACAGTGGGGGCCGAATACTTTCGCAAGGCACTGTAGGTCTGTATTCTAGGGTAAGGTGTTTCACAGTACAGTAGGTCTCTGTGTTTTAGGGTTAGGTGTTTCACAGTGCAGTAGGTCTGTGTTATAGGGTAAGGTGTTTCACAGTGCAGTAGGTCTCTGTGTTATAGGGTTAGGTGTTTCAAAGTGCGGTAGATCTCCGTGTTATAGGGTTAGGTGTTTCACAGTGCAGTAGGTCTCTGTTATAGGGTTAGGTGTTTCACAGTGCAGTAGGTTTCTGTCATAGGGTTAGGTGTTTCAAAGTGCAGTAGGTCTGTGTTATAGGGTTAGGTGTTTCACAGTGCAGTAGGTCTCTGTTATAGGGTTAGGTGTTTCACAGTGCAGTAGGTCTCTGTCATAGGGTTAGGTGTTTCACAGTGCAGTAGGTCTCTGTCATAGGGTTAGGTGTTTCACAGTACAGTAAGTCTGTATTCTAGGGTTAGGTGTTTCACAGTACAGTAAGTCTGTATTCTAGGGTTAGGTGTTTCACAGTGCAGTAGGTCTCTGTGTTATAGGGTTAGGTGTTTCACAGTGCAGTAGGTCTCTGTGTTATAGGGTTAGGTGTTTCACAGTGCAGTAGGTCTCTGTGTTATAGGGTTAGGTGTTTCACAGTGCAGTAGGTTTCTGTCATAGGGTTAGGTGTTTCAAAGTGCAGTAGGTCTGTGTTATAGGGTTAGGTGTTTCACAGTGCAGTAGGTCTCTGTTATAGGGTTAGGTGTTTCACAGTGCAGTAGGTCTCTGTCATAGGGTTAGGTGTTTCACAGTGCAGTAGGTCTCTGTCATAGGGTTAGGTGTTTCACAGTACAGTAAGTCTGTATTCTAGGGTTAGGTGTTTCACAGTACAGTAAGTCTGTATTCTAGGGTTAGGTGTTTCACAGTGCAGTAGGTCTCTGTGTTATAGGGTTAGGTGTTTCACAGTGCAGTAGGTCTCTGTGTTATAGGGTTAGGTGTTTCACAGTGCAGTAGGTCTCTGTGTTATAGGGTTAGGTGTTTCACAGTGCAGTAGGTCTCTGTGTTATAGGGTTAGGTGTTTCACAGTGCAGTAGGTCTCTGTTATAGGTTAGGTGTTTCACAGTGCAGTAGGTCTCTGTCATAGGGTTAGGTGTTTCACAGTGCAGTAGGTCTCTGTTATAGGGTTAGGTGTTTCACAGTGCAGTAGGTCTCTGTTATAGGGTTAGGTGTTTCACAGTGCAGTAGGTCTCTGTTATAGGGTTAGGTGTTTCACAGTGCAGTAGGTCTCTGTTATAGGGTTAGGTGTTTCACAGTGCAGTAGGTCTCTGTTATAGGGTTAGGTGTTTCACAGTGCAGTAGGTCTCTGTTATAGGGTTAGGTGTTTCACAGTGCAGTAGGTCTCTGTTATAGGGTTAGGTGTTTCACAGTGCAGTAGGTCTCTGTTATAGGGTTAGGTGTTTCACAGTGCAGTAGGTCTCTGTTATAGGGTTAGGTGTTTCACAGTGCAGTAGGTCTCTGTTATAGGGTTAGGTGTTTCACAGTGCAGTAGGTCTCTGTTATAGGGTTAGGTGTTTCACAGTGCAGTAGGTCTCTGTTATAGGGTTAGGTGTTTCACAGTGCAGTAGGTCTCTGTTATAGGGTTAGGTGTTTCACAGTGCAGTAGGTCTCTGTTATAGGGTTAGGTGTTTCACAGTGCAGTAGGTCTCTGTTATAGGGTTAGGTGTTTCACAGTGCAGTAGGTCTCTGTTATAGGGTTAGGTGTTTCACAGTGCAGTAGGTCTCTGTTATAGGGTTAGGTGTTTCACAGTGCAGTAGGTCTCTGTTATAGGGTTAGGTGTTTCACAGTGCAGTAGGTCTCTGTTATAGGGTTAGGTGTTTCACAGTGCAGTAGGTCTCTGTTATAGGGTTAGGTGTTTCACAGTGCAGTAGGTCTCTGTTATAGGGTTAGGTGTTTCACAGTGCAGTAGGTCTCTGTTATAGGGTTAGGTGTTTCACAGTGCAGTAGGTCTCTGTTATAGGGTTAGGTGTTTCACAGTGCAGTAGGTCTCTGTTATAGGGTTAGGTGTTTCACAGTGCAGTAGGTCTCTGTTATAGGGTTAGGTGTTTCACAGTGCAGTAGGTCTCTGTTATAGGGTTAGGTGTTTCACAGTGCAGTAGGTCTCTGTTATAGGGTTAGGTGTTTCACAGTGCAGTAGGTCTCTGTTATAGGGTTAGGTGTTTCACAGTGCAGTAGGTCTCTGTTATAGGGTTAGGTGTTTCACAGTGCAGTAGGTCTCTGTTATAGGGTTAGGTGTTTCACAGTGCAGTAGGTCTCTGTTATAGGGTTAGGTGTTTCACAGTGCAGTAGGTCTCTGTTATAGGGTTAGGTGTTTCACAGTGCAGTAGGTCTCTGTTATAGGGTTAGGTGTTTCACAGTCCAGTAGGTCTCTGTTATAGGGTTAGGTGTTTCACAGTGCAGTAGGTCTCTGTTATAGGGTTAGGTGTTTCACAGTCCAGTAGGTCTCTGTTATAGGGTTAGGTCGCTTTATCAGCTGTTAAGGTACATTTCACTTAAGCTGTCTGTTTTGATGAAGTCATACACAGTAGTTGGCTGTTTCTCAAACACCCCACTGCTGCTTGGCTTCTGTGTGGAGTGTGTTTGATCCTGCCATCACGTTGTTGAGAAGGCCACATAAAAGCATGTTGCCTAGTTTCCTCTGTACTAAGACTTTGTGGGTTTGGTTTTGTGTGCTTGCTTTTTTCCTGATTTGAAATCAATTGTTTGTGATCATAAAATGTGGTCATGAATTTTTTTTTTTTTGCTGTTGAAGAACAATTCAGATTTTAAATTACTGTACTTTTCATGTTTATGAAAGAGAAAAGTCAAATTTTCTTGTAAAGACTTTCAGTAAATCGCAGATGGTCGGTATGTGTAATGACAAATCTTCCCCACCAGGTGGCAGCGCTACAGGAGGAGAGGGGTAGTCTCCTGGCTGAGAACCAGATCCTCATGGAGCGTCTCAACCAGTCTGACTCCATAGAAGACCTGAACAGCCCTGTAGGACGTAGACACCTGCAGCTGCAGACACAGCTAGAACAGCTCCAGGAGGAGACCTTCAGGTAACACCCTTAGGTCCAGGCTGGGGTGGAGGAGGTCTTGGCAGGGAGGGAGATGGGGGTGGGGAGGGAGGGAGGTCCAGGAAGTGAAGAAGGGAGGTAGTGACGTACCTGGTTCTCAGCCCCACCTTAAGAACAGTATGAATGAGTTTCTCATTTACAAGGCAGTTTCATTCAGTTTCTGTCACAGATGCTTTGCTCGTTCCACCTTAAGATGCGTTGTGTTTCAGATGCGTTGTGTTTCAGATGCGTTGTGTTTCAGATGCGTTGTGTTTCAGATGCGTTGTGTTTCAGATGCGTTGTGTTTCAGATGCGTTGTGTTTCAGATGCGTTGTGTTTCAGATGCGTTGTGTTTCAGATGCGTTGTGTTTCAGATGCGTTGTGTTTCAGATGCGTTGTGTTTCAGATGCGTTGTGTTTCAGATGCGTTGTGTGTCAGATGCGTTGTGTGTCAGATGCGTTGTGTGTCAGATGCGTTGTGTGTCAGATGCGTTGTGTTTCAGATGCGTTGTGTTTCAGATGCGTTGTGTTTCAGATGCGTTGTGTTTCAGATGCGTTGTGTTTCAGATGCGTTGTGTTTCAGATGCGTTGTGTTTCAGATGAATACGGTGTACTTGAAAAGTATTCAGACCCCTTCACTTTTTACACATTTTGTTATGTTACAGTCTAAAATTTAATTTTATTAAATGTCCTCATACATCTACACACAAATACCTCATAATAACGACGCAAAAACAGTTGTTAAAATGTGTAAATATAAAACACATGAAAATATGACATTTACATCTTCAGACCCTTTACTCAGTACTTTGTCGAAGCACCTTACAGCCTCCAGTCTACTTGGGTATGACGCTACAAGCTTGGCACACCTGTATTTGGGGAGTTTCTCCCATTCTTCTCTGCAGATCCTCTCAAGCTCTGTCAGGTTGGATGGGGAGCGTTGCTGCACAGCTATTTTCAGGACTCTCCAGAAATATTAGATCGGGTTCAAGTCCAGGCTCTCAATGACATTCAGAGACTTGTACCGAAGCGTCTCCTGTGTTGTCTTGTCTGTGTGCTTAGGGTCGTTGTCCACACACACACACACACACACACACACACACACACACACACACACACATCTAAGTGAGGAATGTGTTCATTCAAAAGATGTTAGTGGATTGGATCAACTGAGACAGTCTTATTATTCTCCAGTCCAGACCCAGGCCTGTATTAATAAGACCTGGGCCTGTATTAATAAGACCCGGGTCTGTGTTAATAAGACCTGGGCCTGTATTAATAAGACCTGGGCCTGTATTAATAAGACCCGGGTCTGTGTTAATAAGACCTGGGCCTGTATTAATAAGACCTGGGCCTGTATTAATAAGACCCGGGCCGGTATTAATAAGACCTGGGCCGGTATTAATAAGACCTGGGCCTGTATTAATAAGTATTAACCTGGGCCTGTATTAATAAGTATTAACCTGGGCCTGTATTAATAATTATTAACCTGGGCCTGTATTAATAAGACCTGGGCCGGTATTAATAAGTATTAACCTGGGCCTGTATTAATAAGCGGTTCTCTATTATTCTCCAGACCTGGGCCTGTATTAATAAGTATTAACCTGGGCCTGTATTAATAGGCGGGTCTCTATTATTCTCCAGACCTGGGCCTGTATGAATAAGTATTAACCTGGGCCTGTATTAATAAGACCTGGGCCTGTATTAATAAGACCTGGGCCTGTATTAATAAGACCTGGGCCTGTATTAATAAGACCTGGGCCTGTATTAATAAGACCTGGGCCTGTATTAATAAGACCTGGGCCTGTATTAATAAGACCTGGGCCTGTATTAATAAGCTGTAGATAATAGATATTAATAAAGCTTCTCGGAGTAGGAGTACTGGTCTAGGATCAGTTCTCCCTTGACACCACGGTGTCTGGTTCACCACAGGACCTTGGGCCATCACCACGGTGTCTGGTTCACCACAGGACCTTGGGCCATCACCACGGTGTCTAATCCACCACAGGACCTTGGGCCATCACCACTGTGTCTGGTTCACCACAGGACCCTGGGCCATCACCACGGTGTCTGGTTCACCACAGGACCCTGGGCCATCACCACGGTGTCTGGGTCACCACAGGACCTTGGGCCTTCACCACAGTGTCTGGGTCACCACAGGACCTTGGACCATCACCACAGTGTCTGGTTCACCACAGGACCCTGGGCCATCACCACGGTGTCTGGTTCACCACAGGACCTTGGGCCATCACCACGGTGTCTGGTTCACCACAGGACCTTGGGCCATCACCACGGTGTCTAATCCACCACAGGACCCTGGGCCATCACCACGGTGTCTAATCCACCACAGGACCCTGGGCCATCACCACGGTGTCTGGTTCACCACAGGACCCTGGGCCATCACCACGGTGTCTGGTTCACCACAGACCTTGGGCCATCACCACGGTGTCTGGTTCACCACAGGACCTTGGGCCATCACCACGGTGTCTGGTTCACCACAGGACCCTGGGCCATCACTGAGAGAGTCACTGGGTGACTATGGCAGCGTTTCCCAAACGAGGGGTGCACGTTTCGATTTTTACCTTACCTTTACCTTTACCTGATTCAAATGATCAAAGATTGATGATCATTTCAATCAGCTGTGTAGTGAAAGGGGCAAAAACCAAAACTTGCACCCCTGCATCCCAGGCCCGAGTTTGGGAAACACTGGACTATGGGTTTGGGCACTCATCCATAAATGGTCATTGTCGGTCTGGGGCATTTTCTGTGGCTCCTGGTACCCCCACCCCCACGGACCAACTGAGCACAACGTCCTCAAACAACCTCAAAATGTAAACTTCGCCAGCTCGAAATCTCAAGTTGAAGTTTTTGAGGCACTGAGTGACCTGTGAGTTTGTGTATCTGTCATCAGTTGTGGTTTCGGTTTGGACTGAGGTGTACGTTTCTCTCTCTCTGGGGTGTCTGCAGGCTGGAGGCAGCGAAGGATGACTATCGTATCCGCTGTGAGGAGTTGGAGAAGGAGCTGACAGAGCTGAGAGGACAGAATGAAGAGCTCACCTCCCTGGCTGACGAGGCCCAGACACTGAAGGATGAAATGGATGTACTCAGGTAGGAACTACACCCTAACCCCTACACGCTAGACCCTAACCCCTACACCTTAACGACCCTACACCCTAACCCCTACATCCTAACCTCCCTACATCCTAACCCCCTTCACCCTAACACCCTTCACCCTAACTCCTACACCCTAACCCCTACACCCTAACCTCCCTACACCGTAACCCCCTTCACCCTAACCCCCTTCACCCTAACCCCTCCACCCTACCCCCTACTTTCTAACCTCCTTCACCCTAACCTCCTTCACCCTAACCCCTACATCCTACACCCTAACCCCCGACACCCTAACCCCCGACACCCTAACCTCTACACCATAACCACTACACCCAAACCCCTACACCCTAACCCCTACACCCGAACCCCTACATTCTAGCCTCCTTCACCCTAACCCCTACACCATAACCCCTACACCCTAACCCTCCTACACCCTAACCTCTACACCATAACCCCTACACCCTAACCCCCCTACACCCTAACCCCTACACCCTACACCCTAACCCCCCTACACCCTAACCCCCCTACACCCTAGCCCCCCTACACCCTAGCCCCCCTACACCCTAACCCCTACACTCTAACCGCTAACCTCCCTACACCCTAACCTCTACACCCTAACCTCTACACCCTAACCTCTACACCCTACACCCTAACCCCTACACCCTAACCCCCCCTACACCCTACACCCTAACCCCTCTACACCCTAACCCCTCTACACCCTAACCCCTAACCCCTACACCCTAACCCCTACTCCCTAACCTCTACACCCTAACCCCTCTACACCCTAACCCCCCTACACCCTAACCCCTACTCCCTAACCTCTACACCCTAACCCCTCTACACCCTAACCCCCCTACACCCTAACTCTAACACGACTGTTCCTCTATTTTTCATGGTTGGGGTCAATCCAATTGGAATTTCAGTTTTAATTTGGAATTGACCCCAAGCAAGGTAACGCTCAAGAATGAGTTGACCCAGCTAGCAAGCATGTCGTGGTTCACTAGGGGCCTGCCATCGACATAGTTGTCAGCCCACTGACGACACTACAACGTTTTGTATAGACACTAACCCTTAGCTCGTGTTTGTGTCACACAGACACTCGTCAGACAAGGTGTCCAAGCTGGAGGTCATGGTGGAGTCGTATAAGAAGAAGCTGGAGGACCTGGGAGATCTGAGGAGACAGGTCAAGCTGTTGGAGGAGAAGAACACTCTGTACATGCAGAACACTGTCAGCCTGGAGGAAGAAGTACGCAAGGCCAACACCACGAGAGGACAGCTGGAGTCCTACAAGAGACAGGTATGGATAGAGACTGAACACCACTACACACACAGAGAGATGGGTATGGATAGAGACCGAACACCACTACACACACAGAGAGATGGGTATGGATAGAGACCGAACACCACTACACACACACACAGAGAGATGGGTATGGATAGAGACCGAACACCACTACACACACAGAGAGACGGGTATGGATAGAGACCGAACACCACTACACACACAGAGAGATGGGTATGGATAGAGACCGAACACCACTACACACACAGAGAGATGGGTATGGATAGAGACCGAACACCACTACACACACAGAGAGATGGGTATGGATAGAGACCGAACACCACTACACACACACACAGAGAGATGGGTATGGATAGAGACCGAACACCACTACACACACAGAGAGACGGGTATGGATAGAGACCGAACACCACTACACACACAGAGAGATGGGTATGGATAGAGACCGAACACCACTACACACACAGAGAGATGGGTATGGATAGAGACCGAACACCACTACACACACAGAGAGATGGGTATGGATAGAGACCGAACACCACTACACACACACACAGAGAGATGGGTATGGATAGAGACCGAACACCACTACACACACACACAGAGAGATGGGTATGGATAGAGACCGAACACCACTACACACACACACAGAGAGATGGGTATGGATAGAGACCGAACACCACTACACACACACACAGAGAGATGGGTATGGATAGAGACCGAACACCACTACACACACAGAGAGATGGGTATGGATAGAGACCGAACACCACTACACACACACACAGAGAGATGGGTATGGATAGAGACCGAACACCACTACACACACAGAGAGAGATGGGTATGGATAGAGACCGAACACCACTACACACACAGAGAGATGGGTATGGATAGAGACCGAACACCACTACACACACACACAGAGATGGGTATGGATAGAGACCGAACACCACTACACACACAGAGAGATAGGTGTGGATAGAGACCGAACACCACTACACACACACAGAGACCGGTATGGATAGAGACCGAACACCACTACACACACAGAGAGACAGGTATGGAAAGAGACTGAACACCACTACACACACAGAGAGACTGGTATGGATAGAGACTGAACACCACTACAAACACACAGAAAGACCGGTATGGATAGAGACTGAACACCACTACACACCACTACAAACACACAGAGAGACCGGTATGGATAGAGACCGAACACCACTACAAACACACAGAGAGACCGGTATGGATAGAGACCAAACACCACTACAAACACACAGAGAGACCGGTATGGATAGAGACTGAACACCACTACAAACATACAGAGAGACAGGTTAACATACTGTCCTTGTTGTCCCCAGGTGGTAGAGACTGAACACCACTACAAACACACAGAGAGACAGGTTAACATACTGTCCTTGTTGTCCCCAGGTGGTAGAGCTGCAGAACAAGCTGTCTGAGGAGTCTAAAAAGACAGACAAGATGGAGTTTGAATACAAGAGACTCAAGGAGAAGGTGGACTCTCTCCAGAAAGAAAAGGATGTAGGTGTTACAATGGTTCATTTCACTTTACACTACTGTACAGAACTACAGGTTGACCTTCACTTTACTGTACAGAACTACAGGTTGACCTTCACTTTACAGTACTGTACAGAACTACAGGTTGACCTTTACTTTACAGTACTGTACAGAACTACAGGTTGACCTTCACTTTACAGTACTGTACAGAACTACCGGTTGACCTTCACTTCACAGTACTGTACAGAACTACCGGTTGACCTTCACTTTACAGTACTGTACAGAACTACAGGTTGACCTTCACTTTACAGTACTGTACAGAACTACAGGGTGATCTTCACTTTACAGTACTGTACAGAACTACAGGTTGACCTTCACTTTACAGTACTGTACAGAACTACAGGTTGACCTTCACTTTACAGTACTGTACAGAACTACAGGTTGACCTTCACTTTACAGTACTGTACAGAACTACAGGTTGACCTTCACTTTACAGTACAGAACTACAGGTTGACCTTCACTTTACAGTACTGTACAGAACTACAGGTTGACCTTCACTTTACAGTACAGAACTACAGGTTGACCTTCACTTTACAGTACAGAACTACAGGTTGACCTTCACTTTACAGTACTGTACAGAACTACAGGTTGACCTTCACTTTACAGTACTGTACAGAACTACAGGTTGACCTTCACTTTACAGTACTGTACAGAACTACAGGTTGACCTTCACTTTACAGTACTGTACAGAACTACAGGTTGACCTTCACTTTACAGTACTGTACAGAACTACAGGTTGACCTTCACTTTACAGTACTGTACAGAACTACAGGTTGACCTTCACTTTACAGTACTGTACAGAACTACAGGTTGACCTTCACTTTACAGTACTGTACAGAACTACAGGTTGACCTTCACTTTACAGTACTGTACAGAACTACAGGTTAACATGGTCTTTCCATTGTCAACCAGTCATCTGTGATAATGGAAGTAGAGCATAAACAGGAAGCAATCCGTCACAACAGATCTCTCTCTATCTGTCCATCCCCCTCCAGCGGATGAGGTCAGAGAGAGACTCCCTAAAGGAGACCATTGAGGAGCTGCGTTTTGTTGAGGCTCAGGAAGGACAACTGTCTACAGGTAACAGTCAGACACTCCTGCTCTCCCATCGTTGATCTGTTTATCCCTCATGTGTCTCGCATGTTGTCAGACCTGGACAGTGTGTTACTAAAGGATGGTAACAGGGTAGGGCTGTTGTTACTCGTAGGGCTGTTGTTACTCGTAGGGCTGTTGCTACTCGTAGGGCTGTTGCCACCCGTAGGGCTGTTGTTACTCGTAGGGCTGTTACTCGTAGGGCTGTTGTTACTCGTAGGGCTGTTGTTACTCGTAGGGCTGTTGTTACTTGTAGGGCTGTTGCTACTCGTAGGGCTGTTGCTACTCGTAGGGCTGTTGCCACTCGTAGGGCTGTTGTTACTCGTAGGGCTGTTGTTACTCGTAGGGCCGTTGTTACTCGTAGGGCTGTTGTTACTCGTAGGGCTGTTGTTACTCGTAGGGCTGTTGTTACTCGTAGGGCTGTTGTTACTCGTAGGGCTGTTGCTACTCGTAGGGCTGTTGCTGCTCGTAGGGCTGTTGCTGCTCGTAGGGCTGTTGCTGCTCGTAGGGCTGTTGCTACTCGTAGGGCTGTTGCTGCTCGTAGGGCTGTTGCTGCTCGTAGGGCTGTTGCTACTCGTAGGGCTGTTGCTGCTCGTAGGGCTGTTGCTGCTCGTAGGGCTGTTGCTACTCGTAGGGCTGTTGCTGCTCGTAGGGCTGTTGCTGCTCGTAGGGCTGTTGCTACTCGTAGGGCTGTTGCTACTCGTAGGGCTGTTTCTACTCGTAGGGCTGTTGCTACTCGTAGGGCTGTTGCTGCTCGTAGGGCTGTTGCTACTCGTAGGGCTGTTGTTGCTCGTAGGGCTGTTGCTGCTCGTAGGGCTGTTGCTGCTCGTAGGGCTGTTGCTACTCATAGGGCTGTTGTTGCTCGTAGGGCTGTTGCTGCTCGTAGGGCTGTTGCTACTCATAGGGCTGTTGTTGCTCGTAGGGCTGTTTCTACTCGTAGGGCTGTTGTTGCTCGTAGGGCTGTTGTTGCTCATAGGGCTGTTTCTACTCGTAGGGCTGTTGCTACTCATAGGGCTGTTGCTACTCATAGGGCTGTTGTTGCTCATAGGGCTGTTGCTACTCATAGGGCTGTTGTTGCTCATAGGGCTGTTGCTACTCATAGGGCTGTTGCTACTCATAGGGCTGTTGCTACTCATAGGGCTGTTGCTACTCATAGGGCTGTTGCTGCTCGTAGGGCTGTTTCTACTCATAGGGCTGTTGCTACTCATAGGGCTGTTGTTGCTCATAGGGCTGTTGTTGCTCATAGGGCTGTTGTTGCTCATAGGGCTGTTTCTACTCATAGGGCTGTTGTTGCTCATAGGGCTGTTGCTACTCATAGGGCTGTTGCTGCTCGTAGGGCTGTTGCTACTCATAGGGCTGTTGCTACTCGTAGGGCTGTTGCTACTCATAGGGCTGTTTCTACTCGTAGGGCTGTTTCTACTCATAGGGCTGTTGCTACTCGTAGGGCTGTTGCTACTCATAGGGCTGTTGCTACTCGTAGGGCTGTTTCTACTCATAGGGCTGTTTCTACTCGTAGGGCTGTTGCTACTCGTAGGGCTGTTTCTACTCGTAGGGCTGTTGCTACTCGTAGGGCTGTTTCTACTCGTAGGGCTGTTGCTACTCGTAGGGCTGTTTCTACTCGTAGGGCTGTTTCTACTCGTAGGGCTGTTGCTACTCGTAGGGCTGTTTCTACTCGTAGGGCTGTTGCTACTCGTAGGGCTGTTGCTACTCGTAGGGCTGTTGCTACTCGTAGGGCTGTTGCTACTCATAGGGCTGTTGCTACTCATAGGGCTGTTGCTACTCATAGGGCTGTTGTTACTCATAGGGCTGTTGTTACTCATAGGGCTGTTGCTACTCATAGGGCTGTTGCTACTCATAGGGCTGTTGCTACTCATAGGGCTGTTGTTACTGTTGTTGCTCGTAGCAGTGACGTCTTTGGCTTAGTATGTTCATGTCCCTACAGTGCCTCTAGTCTTAGTATGTTCATGTCCCTACAGTGCCTCTAGTCTTAGTATGTTCATGTCCCTACAGTGCCTCTAGTCTTAGTATGTTCATGTCCCTACAGTGCCTCTAGTCTTAGTATGTTCATGTCCCTACAGTGCCTCTAGTCTTAGTATGTTCATGTCCCTACAGTGCCTCTAGTCTTAGTATGTTCATGTCCCTACAGTGCCTCTAGTCTTAGTATGTTCATGTCCCTACAGTGCCTCTAGTCTTAGTATGTTCATGTCCCTACAGTGCCTCTAGTCTTAGTATGTTCATGTCCCTACAGTGCCTCTAGTCTTAGTATGTTCATGTCCCTACAGTGCCTCTAGTCTTAGTATGTTCATGTCCCTACAGTGCCTCTAGTCTTAGTATGTTCATGTCCCTACAGTGCCTCTAGTCTTAGTATGTTCATGTCCCTACAGTGCCTCTAGTCTTAGTATGTTCATGTCCCTACAGTGCCTCTAGTCTTAGTATGTTCATGTCCCTACAGTGCCTCTAGTCTTAGTATGTTCATGTCCCTACAGTGCCTCTAGTCTTAGTATGTTCATGTCCCTACAGTGCCTCTAGTCTTAGTATGTTCATGTCCCTACAGTGCCTCTAGTCTTAGTATGTTCATGTCCCTACAGTGCCTCTAGTCTTAGTATGTTCATGTCCCTACAGTGCCTCTAGTCTTAGTATGTTCATGTCCCTACAGTGCCTCTAGTCTTAGTATGTTCATGTCCCTACAGTGCCTCTAGTCTTAGTATGTTCATGTCCCTACAGTGCCTCTAGTCTTAGTATGTTCATGTCCCTACAGTGCCTCTAGTCTTAGTATGTTCATGTCCCTACAGTGCCTCTAGTCTTAGTATGTTCATGTCCCTACAGTGCCTCTAGTCTTAGTATGTTCATGTCCCTACAGTGCCTCTAGTCTTAGTATGTTCATGTCCCTACAGTGCCTCTAGTCTTAGTATGTTCATGTCCCTACAGTGCCTCTAGTCTTAGTATGTTCATGTCCCTACAGTGCCTCTAGTCTTAGTATGTTCATGTCCCTACAGTGCCTCTAGTCTTAGTATGTTCATGTCCCTACAGTGCCTCTAGTCTTAGTATGTTCATGTCCCTACAGTGCCTCTAGTCTTAGTATGTTCATGTCCCTACAGTGCCTCTAGTCTTAGTATGTTCATGTCCCTACAGTGCCTCTAGTCTTAGTATGTTCATGTCCCTACAGTGCCTCTAGTCTTAGTATGTTCATGTCCCTACAGTGCCTCTAGTCTAAGTATGTTCATGTCCCTACAGTGCCTCTAGTCTAAGTATGTTCATGTCCCTACAGTGCCTCTAGTCTTAGTATGTTCATGTCCCTACAGTGCCTCTAGTCTTAGTATGTGATTGTGTCTAACATAGCGTCTTTGTGATTCCCCAGGCATGGTTCCACTGGACAGTAACGAGGGCTCTGATTCGCTGGCTGCAGAGATCGTCACCCCAGAGATCCGGTATGATTTGTTGAGTCCCCAGACAGTCCCCAGACAGTCCCCAGACGGTCCCCAGACGGTCCCCAGACGGTCCCCAGACGGTCCCCAGACGGTCCCCAGACGGTCCCCAGACATCTAGCATTTTTCTGTTGTGTTGAACTACCCCACATCACACTGATGTGTTATCTGCTGTCATACTTTCTAAACATTTCAAAGCTTAGTACTCCGTTTCCGTTAAAATACGCTACACCAATTAGACCTCTTCTTCTCTGGCCGCTTTGACATTCTCCGCTCTGCTCGACACAGCCAGATACACAACGTGACCAAAAGTATGTGGACACTTGCTCATCCAATATCTCATTCCAAAATCATGCACCTTAATATGGAGTTGGTCCACCCCCCCCCCCCCCCCCCCCCCTTTACTGCTGTAACAGCCTCCACTCTTCTGAGAAGGCTTTCCACTAGATGTTGGAACATTACTGTGGGGGTCTTCCTAGACGTTTCCACTTCACAATAACAGCACCTACTGTTGACCGGGGAAGCTCTAGCAGGGCAGGGATTTGACTTACTGACTTGGAAAGGTGACATCCTATGACGGTGCCACGTTGAAAGTCACTGAGCTCTTCAGTACGGGCCATTCTACTGCCAATGTTTGTCTATGGAGATTGCATGGCGGTGTGCTCGATTTTATACACCAGTCAGCAACAGGTGTGGCTGAAATAGCCGAATTTACTAATTTGAAGGGGTGTCCACATACTTTTGTCTAAAGAGTGTACAATTTATGAATATCACAAAGAATTGATGCAGCTCAAATCATTTAGTCCCTTGTGTACCTCATCTCTATAGAGCTGCTGTCTGACAAAATCCCTGTTTTAGTAGTTCTTCAAAGTAAATAAGGCTTTATGACTGCTGAATACCAACTATCAGTACCTTAGAGCCCTGCTTCCAGCTGTTTGCTTAGAAATTCTAGGGATAGTAAGGAGGCCTGCGTCTTGTGACTGTAGCGTATGTGTTGGTATGTACGGCAGGACCAAATAGGAAAGATAGGTAGGAGCAAGGCCGTGTAATGCTTTGTAGGTTAGCAGTAAAACCTTGAAATCAGCCCTTGCCTTGACAGGAAGCCAGTGTAGGGAGGCTAGCACTGGAGTAATATGATGGTTTGGATCTAGTCAAGATTCTAGCAGCCGTGTTTAGCACTAACTGAAGTTTATTTAGTGCTTTTTCCGGGTAGCCGGAGAGTATAGCATTGCAGTAGTCTAATCTAGAAGTAACAAAAGCATGGATTAATTTTTCTGCATCATTTTTAGACTAAAAGGTTCTGATTTTCACAATGTTATGAAGAAAAAAGCTGCTCTTCAAATATTTTGTAAATGTTTGTTAAAAGAGAGATCATGGTCCAGAGTAACACAGAGAGCAGTTTCATTTGAGATGACTGTACAACCGTCAAGATTAATTGTCAGATCAAACAGCAGATCACTGTTTCTTGGGACCTAGAATTATCATCTGTTTTGTCAGAGTTTAAAAGTAAAACATTTGCTGCTGTCTACTTCCTTATGTCTGAAACACTTCCAGGTTAGGCCATTTTGGGGCTTCACCATGTTTCATCAAAATATACAGCTGTGTTTCATCTGCACAACAATGAATGTTGACATTGTGTTTCCGAATGACATCACCAAGAGTTAGAATATATAGTGAAAACAATAGTGGTCCTAAAACAGAACCTTGAGGAACACTGAAACTTACAATTGATTTGTCAGAGGACAAACCATCCACAGACACGAACTGATATCTTTCAGACAGATCAGATCTAAACCAGGCCAGAACATGTCCATGTAGACCAATTAGGGTTCCTAATTATCCTAACTAGACGTGTTAGGTCCTAACTAGACGTGTTATATCCTAGCTAGACGTGTTATATCCTAACTAGATGTGTTATATCCTAACTAGACGTGTTATATCCTAACTAGACGTGTTATATCCTAACTAGACGTGTTATATCCTAACTAGACGTGTTATATCCTAACTAGACGTGTTATGTCCTAACTAGACGTGTTATGTCCTAACTAGACGTGTTATGTCCTAACTAGACGTGTTATGTCCTAACTAGACGTGTTAAGTCCTAACTAGACGTGTTAAGTCCTAACTAGACGTGTTAAGTCCTAACTAGACGTGTTAAGTCCTAACTAGACGTGTTAAGTCCTAACTAGACGTGTTATATCCTAACTAGACGTGTTATATCCTAACTGGACGTGTTAGATCCTAACTAGACGTGTTAGATCCTAACTAGACGTGTTAGATCCTAACTAGACGTGTTATATCTTAACTAGCTAGACGTGTTAGGTCCTAACTAGACGTGTTAGGTCCTAACTAGACGTGTTAGGTCCTAACTAGACGTGTTAGGTCCTAACTAGACGTGTTATATCTTAACTAGCTAGACGTGTTAGGTCCTAACTAGACGTGTTAGGTCCTAACTAGACGTGTTAGGTCCTAACTAGACGTGTTAGGTCCTAACTAGACGTGTTAGGTCCTAACTAGACGTGTTATATCTTAACTAGCTAGACGTGTTAGGTCCTAACTAGACGTGTTAGGTCCTAACTAGACGTGTTAGGTCCTAACTAGACGTGTTAGGTCCTAACTAGACGTGTTATATCTTAACTAGCTAGACGTGTTAGGTCCTAACTAGACGTGTTAGGTCCTAACTAGACGTGTTAGGTCCTAACTAGACGTGTTAGGTCCTAACTAGACGTGTTAGGTCCTAACTAGACGTGTTAGGTCCTAACTAGACGTGTTATATCTTAACTAGCTAGACGTGTTAGGTCCTAACTAGACGTGTTAGGTCCTAACTAGACGTGTTAGGTCCTAACTAGACGTGTTATATCTTAACTAGCTAGACGTGTTAGGTCCTAACTAGACGTGTTAGGTCCTAACTAGACGTGTTAGGTCCTAACTAGACGTGTTAGGTCCTAACTAGACGTGTTAGGTCCTAACTAGACGTGTTAGGTCCTAACTAGACGTGTTAGGTCCTAACTAGACGTGTTATATCTTAACTAGCTAGACGTGTTAGGTCCTAACTAGACGTGTTAGGTCCTAACTAGACGTGTTAGGTCCTAACTAGACGTGTTAGGTCCTAACTAGACGTGTTAGGTCCTAACTAGACGTGTTATATCTTAACTAGCTAGACGTGTTAGGTCCTAACTAGACGTGTTAGGTCCTAACTAGACGTGTTAGGTCCTAACTAGACGTGTTATATCTTAACTAGCTAGACGTGTTAGGTCCTAACTAGACGTGTTAGGTCCTAACTAGACGTGTTATATCCTAACTAGACGTGTTAGGTCCTAACTAGACGTGTTATGTCCTAACTAGACGTGTTAGGTCCTAACTAGACGTGTTAGGTCCCAACTAGACGTGTTATGTCCTAACTAGACGTGTTAGGTCCCAACTAGACGTGTTATGTCCTAACTAGACGTGTTAGGTCCCAACTAGACGTGTTATGTCCTAACTAGACGTGTTATGTCCTAACTAGACGTGTTATGTCCTAACTAGACGTGTTATGTCCTAACTAGACGTGTTATGTCCTAACTAGACGTGTTATGTCCTAACTAGACGTGTTAGGTCCCAACTAGACGTGTTATGTCCTAACTAGACGTGTTATGTCCTAACTAGACGTGTTATGTCCTAACTAGACGTGTTATGTCCTAACTAGACGTGTTATGTCCTAACTAGACGTGTTATGTCCTAACTAGACGTGTTAGGTCCTAACTAGACGTGTTATGTCCTAACTAGACGTGTTATGTCCTAACTAGACGTGTTATGTCCTAACTAGACGTGTTATGTCCTAACTAGACGTGTTATGTCCTAACTAGACGTGTTATGTCCTAACTAGACGTGTTATGTCCTAACTAGACGTGTTAAGTCCTAACTAGACGTGTTAGGTCCTAACTAGACGTGTTAGGTCCTAACTAGACGTGTTAGGTCCTAACTAGACGTGTTATATCTTAACTAGCTAGACGTGTTAGGTCCTAACTAGACGTGTTAGGTCCTAACTAGACGTGTTAGGTCCTAACTAGACGTGTTATATCTTAACTAGCTAGACGTGTTAGGTCCTAACTAGACGTGTTAGGTCCTAACTAGACGTGTTAGGTCCTAACTAGACGTGTTAGGTCCTAACTAGACGTGTTATATCTTAACTAGCTAGACGTGTTAGGTCCTAACTAGACGTGTTAGGTCCTAACTAGACGTGTTAGGTCCTAACTAGACGTGTTAGGTCCTAACTAGACGTGTTATATCTTAACTAGCTAGACGTGTTAGGTCCTAACTAGACGTGTTAGGTCCTAACTAGACGTGTTATATCCTAACTAGACGTGTTAGGTCCTAACTAGACGTGTTATGTCCTAACTAGACGTGTTAGGTCCTAACTAGACGTGTTAGGTCCCAACTAGACGTGTTATGTCCTAACTAGACGTGTTAGGTCCCAACTAGACGTGTTATGTCCTAACTAGACGTGTTAGGTCCCAACTAGACGTGTTATGTCCTAACTAGACGTGTTATGTCCTAACTAGACGTGTTATGTCCTAACTAGACGTGTTATGTCCTAACTAGACGTGTTATGTCCTAACTAGACGTGTTATGTCCTAACTAGACGTGTTAGGTCCCAACTAGACGTGTTATGTCCTAACTAGACGTGTTATGTCCTAACTAGACGTGTTATGTCCTAACTAGACGTGTTATGTCCTAACTAGACGTGTTATGTCCTAACTAGACGTGTTATGTCCTAACTAGACGTGTTAGGTCCTAACTAGACGTGTTATGTCCTAACTAGACGTGTTATGTCCTAACTAGACGTGTTATGTCCTAACTAGACGTGTTATGTCCTAACTAGACGTGTTATGTCCTAACTAGACGTGTTATGTCCTAACTAGACGTGTTATGTCCTAACTAGACGTGTTATGTCCTAACTAGACGTGTTAAGTCCTAACTAGACGTGTTAGGTCCTAACTAGACGTGTTAGGTCCTAACTAGACGTGTTAGGTCCTAACTAGACGTGTTATATCTTAACTAGCTAGACGTGTTAGGTCCTAACTAGACGTGTTAGGTCCTAACTAGACGTGTTAGGTCCTAACTAGACGTGTTATATCTTAACTAGCTAGACGTGTTAGGTCCTAACTAGACGTGTTAGGTCCTAACTAGACGTGTTAGGTCCTAACTAGACGTGTTAGGTCCTAACTAGACGTGTTAGGTCCCAACTAGACGTGTTAGGTCCTAACTAGACGTGTTATGTCCTAACTAGACGTGTTATGTCCTAACTAGACGTGTTATGTCCTAACTAGACGTGTTATGTCCTAACTAGACGTCATAGGTCCTAACTAGACGTCATAGGTCCTAACTAGACGTGTTAGGTCCTAACTAGACGTGTTAGGTCCTAACTAGACGTGTTATGTCCTAACTAGACGTGTTAGGACCTAACTAGACGTGTTAGGTCCTAACTAGACGTGTTAGGTCCTAACTAGACGTGTTAGGTCCTAACTAGACGTGTTAGGTCCTAACTAGACGTGTTATATCTTAACTAGCTAGACGTGTTAGGTCCTAACTAGACGTGTTAGGTCCTAACTAGACGTGTTAGGTCCTAACTAGACGTGTTAGGTCCTAACTAGACGTGTTATATCTTAACTAGCTAGACGTGTTAGGTCCTAACTAGACGTGTTAGGTCCTAACTAGACGTGTTAGGTCCTAACTAGACGTGTTATATCTTAACTAGCTAGACGTGTTAGGTCCTAACTAGACGTGTTAGGTCCTAACTAGACGTGTTAGGTCCTAACTAGACGTGTTAGGTCCTAACTAGACGTGTTAGGTCCTAACTAGACGTGTTAGGTCCTAACTAGACGTGTTAGGTCCTAACTAGACGTGTTATATCTTAACTAGCTAGACGTGTTAGGTCCTAACTAGACGTGTTAGGTCCTAACTAGACGTGTTAGGTCCTAACTAGACGTGTTAGGTCCCAACTAGACGTGTTATGTCCTAACTAGACGTGTTAGGTCCCAACTAGACGTGTTATGTCCTAACTAGACGTGTTATGTCCTAACTAGACGTGTTATGTCCTAACTAGACGTGTTATGTCCTAACTAGACGTGTTATGTCCTAACTAGACGTGTTATGTCCTAACTAGACGTGTTATGTCCTAACTAGACGTGTTAGGTCCTAACTAGACGTGTTATGTCCTAACTAGACGTGTTATGTCCTAACTAGACGTGTTATGTCCTAACTAGACGTGTTAGGTCCTAACTAGACGTGTTATATCTTAACTAGCTAGACGTGTTAGGTCCTAACTAGACGTGTTAGGTCCTAACTAGACGTGTTATATCCTAACTAGACGTGTTATATCCTAACTAGACGTGTTAGGTCCTAACTAGACGTGTTAGGTCCTAACTAGACGTGTTAGGTCCTAACTAGACGTCTTAGGTCCTAACTAGACGTGTTAGGTCCTAACTAGACGTGTTATATCTTAACTAGCTAGACGTGTTAGGTCCTAACTAGACGTGTTAGGTCCTAACTAGACGTGTTAGGTCCTAACTAGACGTGTTAGGTCCTAACTAGACGTGTTAGGTCCTAACTAGACGTGTTATATCTTAACTAGCTAGACGTGTTAGGTCCTAACTAGACGTGTTAGGTCCTAACTAGACGTGTTAGGTCCTAACTAGACGTGTTAGGTCCTAACTAGACGTATCTTATCGTTTTAACAGAAACTGATTTAATCCCCAGAGAGAAGCTGATCAGACTGCAGCATGAAAACAGCTGGCCCAGGAGGGTTCTGATAATGTGTTAGACAGTAATGTGGTGGTCCTGTGTTCCAGAGAGAAGCTGATCAGACTGCAGCATGAAAACAGCTGGCCCAGGAGGGTTCTGATAATGTGTTAGACAGTAATGTGGTGGTCCTGTGTTCCAGAGAGAAGCTGATCAGACTGCAGCATGAAAACAGCTGGCCCAGGAGGGTTCTGATAATGTGTTAGACAGTAATGTGGTGGTCCTGTGTTCCAGAGAGAAGCTGATCAGACTGCAGCATGAAAACAGCTGGCCTAGGAGGGTTCTGATAATGTGTTAGACAGTAATGTGGGTAATGTGGTGGTCCTGTGTTCCAGAGAGAAGCTGATCAGACTGCAACATGAGAACAACATGCTGAAGCTGGCCCAGGAGGGTTCTGATAATGTGTTAGACAGTAATGTGGATAATGTGTTAGACAGTAATGTGGATAATGTGGTGGTCCTGTGTTCCAGAGAGAAGCTGATCAGACTACAGCATGAGAACAACATGCTGAAGCTGGCCCAGGAGGGTTCTGATAATGTGTTAGACAGTAATGTGGGTAATGTGGTGGTCCTGTGTTCCAGAGAGAAGCTGATCAGACTACAGCATGAGAACAACATGCTGAAGCTGGCCCAGGAGGGTTCTGATAATGTGTTAGACAGTAATGTGGTGGTCCTGTGTTCCAGAGAGAAGCTGATCAGACTACAGCATGAGAACAACATGCTGAAGCTGGCCCAGGAGGGTTCTGATAATGAGAACATCGCTCTGCTGCAGAGTTTACTGGAGGACGCTAACAGTAGGAAGAACGAACTGGAGACCGAGAACAGGTGCACACTACACACTACACACTACACACTACACACTATACACACTATACACTACACACTACACACTACACACTATACACACTATACACTACACACTACACACTACACACTATACACACTATACACTACACACTATACACACTATACACTACACACTATACACTACACACTACACACTATACACACTATACACTACACACTACACACTACACACTATAAACACTATACACTATACACTACACAATACACACTATATACACTACACACTAAACACTACACACTATACACTACACACTAAACACTATACACTATACACTATACACTACACACTATACACTACACACTACACACTATATACTATACACTATACACTACACACTATATACTATACACTACACACTATACACTACACACTATACACTACACACTATACACTATACACTATATACTATACACTATACACTACACACTATACACTATACACTACACACTACACACTACACACTATACACTATACACTACACACTACACACTATACACTATACACTATACACTACACACTATACACTATATACACTACACACTATATACACTACACACTACACACTATACACACTATACACTACACACTATACACTATACACTATATACACTACACACTATACACTACACACTATACACTATACACTATATACACTACACACTACACACTATACACTATACACTATACACTATACACTATACACTACACACTATACACTACACACTATACACTATACACACTATACACTACACACTATACACTACACACTACACACTATACACTACACACTATACACTACACACTATACACTACACACTATACACTATACACTATATACACTACACACTATACACTATACACTACACACTACACACTACACACTACACACTATACACTACACACTATACACTATACACTATATACACTACACACTATACACTACACACTACACACTACACACTACACACTATACACTACACACTATACACTATACACTATATACACTACACACTATACACTACACACTACACACTACACACTATACACTACACACTACACACTATACACTACACACTACACAGACACACACTACACAGACACACACTACACAGACACACTACAAGACACACACTACACAGACACACACTACACAGACACACACTACACAGACACAATACACAGACACACAATACACAGACACACGCCACACAGACACAATACTCACACACACGCTACACAGACACACGCTACACAGACACACGCTACACAGACACGCGCTACACAGACACGCTCTACACAGACACGCTCTACACAGACACGCGCTACACAGACACGCTCTACACAGACACGCTCTACACAGACACGCGCTACACAGACACGCGCTACACAGACACGCGCTACACAGACACGCGCTACACAGACACGCGCTACACAGACACGCGCTACACAGACACACGCTTGTTCTTCTATTCCTTTAAAAATCGTATTTTACCTAAACCCCAAACCCAACCTTTGTAGATTGCAGGTCCCCACGCGGATAGAAGAACAAAATCCTATTTTCCCTAACCTTAACAATAACCCTAACCCTAACCTGAAAACCCTAAACCTAAGCCTAACCCTAAAACTAACCCTAGATCCTAAACCTAACCCAAACACTAATTCTAACCTTAACCCTAAACCTAATTCTAACCTTAACCCTAAACCTAATTCTAACCTTAACCCTAAACCTAATTCTAACCTTAACCCTAAACCTAATTCTAACCTTAACCCTAAACCTAATTCTAACCTTAATCCTAACCCCCTAGAAACAGCATTTGACCTTGTGGGCATTAACAACATGTCTCCAGCTGGTCAAATTGTTGTTTGTTTACAATTCTAGTAGGGACTTCTGGTCTCATTAAGTTTAGTTAAACAAACAAACAAACATGGTGACTGTGTGTGTTCCAGACTGGTGAACCAGAGACTGATCGAGGGTCAAAGTCAGGTGGAGGAGCTGCAGAGGAGTCTTCAGGAACAGGGCTCCAAAGCAGACGATGTGAGTACCACTAACCTGATCTCAGATCAGATTAACTCCCTGATCTTAAACAAACTGGAAACGACAGAACCCACAACATCCTGTCGTGCTATGGGGCTGTTAACTTTAGAACCCGATGAGGAGGGCTTGTTCTCGTTGTCACGTCGGTTCATTGTCGTTCTCTTACCTGGCTTTTTTTTACCTTTACTAATGCAGCAAAATAAAGCAACACGTTACAAATACTAGTCTGTTTCATTGTCCTCATACGTCAGAACAACTCATAAACTGCCTGGATGTGTTGTCATTTCTCACTAACATTCTAACACTGTGTTGTGGTATGTGTTCTGTTTGTTGTCTTACTCATGTTGTAGCGTTGGGAAGTCATTGGTTGGTTGTCCTGCCAGCCTATCCTGTTAGGAGGCTAAAGGTCAGGTCATCTGTATAGCGGCTCATGTCTCTCTCTCCGCCATGACATCGTCAGGAGGAATGATATGTTTGTGACGATGTTAAACGCCCGTTGTCCGTCCGTTGTCCTGTCTTTCTCTCCTCACTGCATGACTGACCTAACTGAAATGCTTCTCTCTCTCTTTCGGTCTCTCTGTCTCTCCTCTCCTCTGTGTTTCTGTCCTGCATTAAATCGTCTCTGTTTTCTCTTTAATTCTGCTTCCCCACTCAGGCGATTGTAAGTATAGCTTGGAGATCAGTCCTAGTTTAGACGCCTTACTTCGCTGCTCGCTGACAATGTGTAATAGTTTCATTCTATTATAGTTATATTAGTTCTTAAATACTTCAGGATTTTGGCAGTGATACTCTTTATTTACTTCCCCAGAGTCAGATTTAGATTTTTTTACATAACT
The DNA here is from genome assembly GCF_002021735.2 of Oncorhynchus kisutch. NCBI lineage: Eukaryota > Metazoa > Chordata > Actinopteri > Salmoniformes > Salmonidae > Oncorhynchus > Oncorhynchus kisutch. Next base: position 46,732,514 of record NC_034196.2, on the reverse strand, counting down.
TTTATTTAACTAGCCAAGTCAGTTAAAGAACAAATCATTTTTTACAATGACGGCCTGCCCCGGCAAAACCCGGACGACGCTGAGCCAGTTGTACGCCGCTCTATGGGACTCCCTAACTAGCGTTAGCGCAATGACTGGAAGTTTATAGGTATCTACTAGCGTGCTATCAGATACCCATAGACTTCCAGTCATTGTGCTAATGCTAGTTAGCGATTGCTCTAGTGCTAGTCAGCAACTTCCTTCAAACTGCACGCAGAGACATGAATGTTATCCAGGAGTTCATCGGACTCTGGGGAAGTAGATAACGGCCCTTTTTAAGAAGTGCCTTTTCAATCTACAGTCCCTACTGGTGGTCAGGATGTAAATCAGGGTGCCTCTAGTCTCTATAGAAGCTTTGTTTCCGAGCTACACTCTTATGTCATACCACATGAGATATCAATCTTAACTGCTTAATCTGTACATTCATGGCCTTTTTTTAGAAATGTAAGGAAAATACATTATAATGTCCAGGACTCTTTCATTTTCTTCACGGTAATCAAAACCTGGAAATCAATATGATAACATCAAATATGTCGCAACGTAATTCCAAGCCATCCAATGTGATGAGATGTAATTTATCTCAATGTGTTTATCTCGTTGTGAATCAGAAAAGGGAACATTCACCAACCCATAGGCCTACATGATATCATTACTGCTTTACAACGCCCTCTGATGACATTACTAGAACCAACATTGTTTTTTATTTTATTTTTTAAAGTCAATCATTCTGAAGAAGAAAAATGATGCTCACATGTAAGTAACGTTTTTATCTATTGTGAAATGTTATTATTATTATTTTTTTGTTAAATTAAGATTGGACGTTTGAAAGTTTGGTCAGATCGATTGAAGATAATGCTTGTTTTGTGACGCCCTGACCGATTGTGGCGTTTCCTGACTGTATGTTGCTGATGTTGTGGTCTCTAAAAGGGAGAAGTTAAGGGAAGTGAACAGTGAACTGCAGAAGAAGTGTGCGCACATCGATGACTTGGAGCCCAAGTACACCTCTAGTTGTAAGTTATTCATTTATTACTTCTCATTGAACTGGTTCATTTAACATATATAATAATAATAAACCATAGTAGAAGACCAATAGAACTCTAGTAGAAGACCAATAGAACTCTAGTAGAAGACCAATAGAACTCTAGTTTAAGACCAATAGAACTCTAGTAGAAGACCAATAGAACTCTAGTAGAAGACCAATATAACTCTAGTAGAAGACCAATATAACTCTAGTTTAAGACCAATAGAACTCTAGTTTAAGACCAATAGAACTCTAGTAGAAGACCAATAGAACTCTGAACTCTAGTAGAAGACCAATAGAACTCTGTAGTAGAAGACCAATAGAACTCTAGTAGAAGACCAATAGAACTCTGAACTCTAGTAGAAGACCAATAGAACTTTAGTAGAAGACCAATAGAACTCTAGTTTAAGACCAATAGAACTCTAGTTTAAGACCAATAGAACTCTAGTAGAAGACCAATAGAACTCTGAACTCTAGTAGAAGACCAATAGAACTCTGAACTCTAGTAGAAGACCAATAGAACTCTGTAGTAGAAGACCAATAGAACTCTGTAGTAGAAGACCAATAGAACTCTAGTAGAAGACCAATAGAACTCTAGTAGAAGACCAATAGAACTCTAGTAGAAGACCAATAGAACTCTGTAGTAGAAGACCAATAGAACTCTGTAGTAGAAGACCAATAGAACTCTGTAGTAGAAGACCAATAGAACTCTGTAGTAGAAGACCAATAGAACTCTAGTAGAAGACCAATAGAACTCTAGTAGAAGACCAATAGAACTCTAGTAGAAGACCAATAGAACTCTAGTAGAAGACCAATAGAACTCTAGTAGAAGACCAATAGAACTCTAGTAGAAGACCAATAGAACTCTGTAGTAGACCAATAGAACTCTAGTAGAAGACCAATAGAACTCTAGTAGAAGACCAATAGAACTCTAGTAGAAGACCAATAGAACTCTAGTAGAAGACCAATAGAACTCTAGTAGAAGACCAATAGAACTCTAGTAGAAGACCAATAGAACTCTAGTAGAAGACCAATAGAACTCTAGTAGAAGACCAATAGAACTCTAGTAGAAGACCAATAGAACTCTAGTAGAAGACCAATAGAACTCTAGTAGAAGACCAATAGAACTCTAGTAGAAGACCAATAGAACTCTAGTAGAAGACCAATAGAACTCTGTAGTAGAAGACCAATAGAACTCTGTAGTAGAAGACCAATAGAACTCTGTAGTAGAAGACCAATAGAACTCTGTAGTAGAAGACCAATAGAACTCTAGTAGAAGACCAATAGAACTCTAGTAGAAGACCAATAGAACTCTAGTAGAAGACCAATAGAACTCTAGTAGAAGACCAATAGAACTCTAGTAGAAGACCAATAGAACTCTAGTAGAAGACCAATAGAACTCTAGTAGAAGACCAATAGAACTCTAGTAGAGACCAATAGAACTCTAGTAGAGACCAATAGAACTCTAGTAGAGACCAATAGAACTCTAGTAGAAGACCAATAGAACTCTAGTAGAAGACCAATAGAACTCTAGTAGAAGACCAATAGAACTCTAGTAGAAGACCAATAGAACTCTAGTAGAAGACCAATAGAACTCTAGTAGAAGACCAATAGAACTCTAGTAGAAGACCAATAGAACTCTAGTAGAAGACCAATAGAACTCTAGTAGAAGACCAATAGAACTCTAGTAGAAGACCAATAGAACTCTAGTAGAAGACCAATAGAACTCTAGTAGAAGACCAATAGAACTCTAGTAGAAGACCATAGAACTCTAGTAGAAGACCAATAGAACTCTAGTAGAAGACCAATAGAACTCTAGTAGAAGACCAATAGAACTCTAGTAAGACCAATAGAACTCTAGTAGAAGACCAATAGAACTCTGTAGTAGAAGACCAATATAACTCTGTAGTAGAAGACCAATAGAACTCTGTAGTAGAAGACCAATAGAACTCTAGTAGAAGACCAATAGAACTCTGTAGTAGAAGACCAATAGAACTCTGTAGTAGAAGACCAATAGAACTCTGTAGTAGAAGACCAATAGAACTCTAAACTATAGCAACATATACCAACATACACCACATCATAGATCACATTAAGTGAAAGACAGTTTTAAGATGTGATTCTTGAGCTCTGACTTAAAGGCATTGAGTTCATTCCAGGGCAAGGGGCCGAGACAGCAGAATGCTCGGTCACCCATTGTTTTTAAGCATGTCTTTAGAGTCCCAAAGAGTCTTTGATCATTTGACCAGAGTGACAGTGAAGACTGTTTCGGGCTGAGGAGTTCACTGAGGTATTGGGGACCAGAGGCATTGAGAGTTTTGAAGACTAACAGGAAGTTGATTCTGAATATGGTGACGATTCCACTTCTTATGGTCTTAATCTTTTCAAAGAAGTATGTGGAGAATCTTCCACAGTCCTCTGTCGTAGCAGCATTGATGGGTGACTCAGCCGGTTTGAGTAGGTTTCAGTAGCAGGTGGACCTGGAATAACATCAGGTTTCAGTAGCAGGTGGACCTTGTGGATGATTAAGTTTCAGTAGCAGGTGGACCTTGTGGATGATTAGGTTTCAGTAGCAGGTGGACGTGGGGTAACATCAGGTTTCAGTAGCAGGTGGACGTGGGGTAACATCAGGTTTCAGTAGTAGGTGGACCTGGTGGATCATCAGGTTTCAGTAGCAAGGGGACCCTGTGGATTGTTAGGTTTCAGTAGCAGGTGGACCTGTTGTAACATCAGGTTTCAGTAGCAGGTGGACCTGTTGTAACATCAGGTTTCAGTAGCAGGTGGACCTGGTGTAACATCAGGTTTCAGTAGCAGGTGGACCTGGTGTAACATCAGGTTTCAGTAGCAGGTGGACCTGGTGTAACATCAGGTTTCAGTAGCAGGTGGACCTGGTGTAACATCAGGTTTCAGTAGCAGGTGGACCTGGTGTAACATCAGGTTTCAGTAGCAGGTGGACGTGGTGTAACATCAGGTTTCAGTAGCAGGTGGACGTGGGGTAACATCAGGTTTCAGTAGTAGGTGGACCTGGTGGATCATCAGGTTTCAGTAGCAGGGGGACCCTGTGGATTGTTAGGTTTCAGTAGCAGGTGGACCTGTTGTAACATCAGGTTTCAGTAGCAGGTGGACCTGGTGTAACATCAGGTTTCAGTAGCAGGTGGACCTGGTGTAACATCAGGGTTCAATGAGGTCAGAGAGGACAAGCTCGCCTGTGATGACAAGGTCTAATGTATGATTGTGGGTGAGAACAAATATATAAAAATGTGGATTTTCGCAGATGCTTTTATCCCAAGTTTACTGTACATTCTCAACCCTTTTCCTTTCCTTTCTATGGACTGTGTGTGCAACTCTTTGGTGTTTTGTTTTCTCTCTCTTTCCAGCCCAGAAAGTAGAGGAACTGGAAGAGGCGTTAAAGAAGAAGGATGAAGACATGAAGCAGATGGAAGACAGATATAAGAAGTACCTGGAGAAGGCAAAGAGTGTTATCCGGACCCTGGACCCTAAGCAGAACCAGGGCTCGGCACCAGAGGTCCAGACCCTGAAGAACCAGCTGCAGGAGAGGGAAAGGATGCTGCACTCTCTGGAGGTACCAGGGGCTGGGTTATGGTTTAAGGGTTAGGATGTAGGAGGAAGGGTTAGGTTTGGGGATGGAGGAGGGGGTTAGGGTTGGGGATGGGATGGAGGAGGGGTTAGGGGAGGGGAGGGGATGGAGGAGGGGTTAGGGTTGGGGATGGAGGAGGGGTTGGGGATGGAGGAGGGGGGGTTAGGGTTGGGGATGGAGGAGGGGTTAGGGCTGGGGATGGGGGGGTTAGGGCTGGGGATGGAGGAGGGGTTAGGGCTGGGGATGGAGGGGTTAGGGTTGGAGATGGAGGGGTTAGGGTTGGAGATGGAGGGGTTGGAGATGGAGGAGGGGTTAGGGTTGGAGATGGAGGAGGGGTTAGGGTTGGAAATGGAGGAGGGGTTAGGGTTGGAGATGGAGGAGGGGTTAGGGTTGGAGATGGAGGAGGGGTTAGGGATGGAGGAGGGGGGGTTAGGGTTTGGGATGGAGGAGGGTTAGGGATGGAGGAGGGGGGGTTAGGGTTGGGGATGGAGGAGGGGTTAGGGCTGGGGATGGAGGGGTTAGGGTTGGAGATGGAGGGGTTAGGGTTGGAGATGGAGGAGGGGTTAGGGTTGGATGGAGGAGGGGTTAGGGTTGGGGATAGAGGAGGAGGAGTTAGGGTTGGGGAGGGGATGGAGGAGGGGTTAGGGTTGGGGAGGGGATGGAGGGTTAGGATGGAGGAGGGGTTAGGGTTGGGGAGTGGATTGGAGGAGGGGTTAGGATGGAGGAGGGGTTAGGGTTGGGGAGGGGATGGAGGAGGGGTTAAGATGGAGGAGGGGTTAAGATGGGGGAGGGGTTAGGATGGAGGAGGGGTTAGGGTTGGGGAGTGGATGGAGGAGGGGTTAGGATGGAGGAGGGGTTAGGGTTAGGATGGAGGAGGGGTTAGGATGGAGGAGGGGTTAAATGGGGGAGGGGTTAAGATGGATGAAGGGTTAGGATGGAGGAGGGGTTAGGGTTGGGGAGTGGATGGAGGAGGAGGGGTTAGGATGAAGGAGGGGTTAGGGTTAGGACGGAGGAGGGTTTAGGGTTGGGGAGTGGATGGAGGAGGGTTAAGGGTTAGGATGGAGGAGGGGTTAGGGTTAGGATGGAGGAGGGGTTAGGATGGAGGAGGGGTTAGGGTTAGGATGGAGGAGGGGTTAGGATGGAGGAGGGGTTAAGATGGGGGAGGGGTTAGGATGGAGGAGGGTTAAGGGTTAGGATGGAGGAGGGGTTGGGGAGTAGTTTACTAACCTACTGTTCCTCTGTTGATCTCCCGCTACAGAAAGATTACGACAAGACCAAGGCTCAGAGAGACCAGGAGGAGAAACTCATAGTGTCTGCCTGGTACAACATGGTGTGTTTTGTTATATTGTACCAGAACTGTATTACATGTTAGTCATCGTACTCTTAACTCATCGGGTTGCTGTTTCCTCAATATACATACTACCGTTCTCCACACTCTCGTGCTACGAGTGCATTCTCCCAGGACGTTCTCTTGAGTACGAGAGTGTGGAGAACGCATTAAACATTACATTAGAGAAGCACTCCCCCTACTGTATTATCTCACACTGAGCAGCACTCACCCTACTGTATTACCTCACGCTGAGCAGCACTCCCCCTACTGTATTACCTCACACTGAGCAGCACTCCCCCTACTGTATTACCTCACGCTGAGCAGCACTCCCCCTACTGTATTACCTCACGCTGAGCAGCACTCCCCCTACTGTATTACCTCATGCTGAGCAGCACTCCCTCTACTGTATTACCTCACGCTGAGCAGCACTCCCTCTACTGTATTACCTCACACTGAGCAGCACTCCCCCTACTGTATTACCTCACGCTGAGCAGCACTCCCTCTACTGTATTACCTCACACTGAGCATCACTCCCCCTACTGTATTACCTCACACCCCCCCTACTGTATTACCTCACGCTGAGCAGCACTCCCCCTACTGTATTACCTCACGCTGAGCAGCACTCCCCCTACTGTATTACCTCACACTGAGCAGCACTCCCCCTACTATATTACCTCACGCTGAGCAGCACTCCCCCTACTGTATTACCTCACGCTCCCCTACTGTGTTACCTCACGCTGAGCAGTACTCCCCCTACTGTATTACCTCACGCTGAGCAGCACTCCCCCTACTGTATTACCTCACGCTGCACCTCCCCTACTGTATTACCTCATGCCGCACCTCCCCTACTGTATTACCTCACGCTGAGCAGCACTCCCTCTACTGTATTACCTCACGCTGAGCAGCACTCCCTCTACTGTATTACCTCACGCTGAGCAGCACTCCCCCTCCTATTACCTCACGCTGCACTCCCCCTACTGTATTACCTCATGCCGCACCTCCCCTACTGTATTACCTCATGCTGAGCAGCACTCCCTCTACTGTATTACCTCACGCTGAGCAGCACTCCCCCTACTGTATTACCTCATGCCGCACCTCCTCTACTGTATTACCTCACGCTGAGCAGCACTCCCCCTACTGTATTACCTCACGCTGAGCAGCACTCCCCCTACTGTATTACCTCACGCTGAGCAGCACTCCCCCTACTGTATTACCTCACGCTGAACAGCACTCCCCCTACTGTATTACCTCACGCTGAGCAGCACTCCCCCTACTGTATTACCTCACGCTGAGCAGCACTCCCCCTACTGTATTACCTCACGCTGAGCAGCACTCCCCCTACTGTATTACCTCACGCTGAACAGCACTCCCCCTACTGTATTACCTCACGCTGAGCAGCACTCCCCCTACTGTATTACCTCACGCTGAGCAGCACTCCCCCTACTGTATTACCTCACACTGAGCAGCACTCCCCCTACTGTATTACCTCCCGCTGAGCATCACTCCCCCTACTGTATTACCTCACGCTGAGCAGCTCTCCCCCTACTGTATTACCTCACGCTGAGCAGCACTCCCCCTACTGTATTACCTCACACTGAGCAGCACTCCCCCTACTGTATTACCTCACGCTGAGCAGCACTCCATCTACTGTATTACCTCCATTACCTCACGCTGAACAGCACTCCCCCTACTGTATTACCTCACGCTGAACAGCACTCCCTCTACTGTATTACCTCACGCTGAGCAGCACTCCCCCTACTGTATTACCTCACGCTGAGCAGCACTCCCCCTACTGTATTACCTCATGCTGAGCAGCACTCCCCCTACTGTATTACCTCACGCTGAGCAGCACTCCCCCTACTGTATTACCTCACGCTGAGCAGCACTCCCCCTACTGTATTACCTCACGCTGAGCAGCACTCCCCCTACTGTATTACCTCACGCTGAGCAGCACTCCCCCTACTGTATTACCTCACGCTGAGCAGCACTCCCCCTACTGTATTACCTCACGCTGAGCATCACTCCCCCTACTGTATTACCTCACGCTGAGCAGCACTCCCCCTACTGTATTACCTCACGCTGAGCAGCACTCCCCCTACTGTTTTACCTCAGCACTCCCCCTACTGTATTACCTCACGCTGCACCTCTCCATTCACTGAACCTTCTTCCAGCCAGGACAATGACAACAATAGAAACCAAACAAGATGTTCACAAATCAAACGTTTTCCTTCATAATTATGGCTACATGTGAATTGTAATAATCTAGCTAACCAGCTAGTTAAACAGCCAAAAAGGACCTAAAACCAATGGTATGCAAGGTAGATGTCAATTCTTTGTGGATAGCTAGCTTCCAATTCTTTGTGGTTATCTGGCTTGCTAACAGTAGCAGCTAGCCAGTTAGCCCTATTGACTTACTATGAGCTTGCACTCTACACCCACTACAGTAGGTAGGTAGCTAGGTATCTAACAGTAGTAGCAGCTAGCCAGTTAGCCCTATTGACTTACTATGAGCTTGCACTCTACACACACTACAGTAGGTAGGTAACTAGCTAGCTAACAGTAGTAGCAGCTAGCCAGTTAGCCCTATTGACTTACTATGAGCTTGCACTCTACACACACTACAGTAGGTAGGTAACTAGCTAGCTAACAGTAGTAGCAGTAGCAGCTAGCCCTATTGACTTACTATGAGCTTGCACTCTACACACACTACAGTGGGTAGGTAGCTAGCTAGCTAACAGTAGTAGCAGCTAGCCAGTTAGCCCTATTGACTTACTATGAGCTTGCACTCTACACACACTACAGTAGGTAGGTAGCTAGCTAGCTAACAGTAGTAGCAGTAGCAGCTAGCCCTATTGACTTACTATGAGCTTGCACTCTACACACACTACAGTGGGTAGGTAGCTAGCTAGCTAACAGTAGTAGCAGCTATCCCTATTGACTCACTATGAGCTTGCACTCTACACACACTACAGTAGGTAGGTAGCTAGCTAGCGAACAGTAGTAGCAGCTAGCCCTATTGACTTACTATGAGCTTGCACTCTACACACACTACAGTGGGTAGGTAGCTAGCTAGCTAACAGTAGTAGCAGCTAGCCAGTTAGCCCTATTGACTTACTATGAGCTTGCACTCTACACACACTACAGTGGGTAGGTAGCTAGCTAGCTAACAGTAGTAGCAGCTAGCCAGTTAGCCCTATTGACTTACTATGAGCTTGCACTCTACACACACTACAGTGGGTAGGTAGCTAGCTAGCTAACAGTAGTAGCAGCTAGCCCTATTGACTTACTATGAGCTTGCACTCTACACACACTACAGTGGGTAGGTAGCTAGCTAGCTAACAGTAGTAGCAGCTAGCCAGTTAGCCCTATTGACTTACTATGAGCTTGCACTCTACACACACTACAGTAGGTAGGTAACTAGCTAGCTAACAGTAGTAGCAGCTAGCCAGTTAGCCCTATTGACTTACTATGAGCTTGCACTCTACACACACTACAGTAGGTAGGTAGCTAGGTAGCTAACAGTAGTAGCAGCTAGCCAGTTAGCACCATTGACTTACTATGAGCTTGCACTCTACACACACTACAGTGGGTAGGTAGCTAGCTAGCTAACAGTAGTAGCAGCTAGCCAGTTAGCCCTATTGACTTACTATGAGCTTGCACTCTACACACACTACAGTGGGTAGGTAGCTAGGTAGCTAACAGTAGTAGCAGCTAGCCAGTTAGCCCTATTGACTTACTATGAGCTTGCACTCTACACACACTACAGTGGGTAGGTAGCTAGCTAGCTAACAGTAGTAGCAGCTAGCCCTATTGACTTACTATGAGCTTGCACTCTACACCCACTACAGTAGGTAGGTAGCTAGGTATCTAACAGTAGTAGCAGCTAGCCAGTTAGCCCTATTGACTTACTATGAGCTTGCACTCTACACACACTACAGTAGGTAGGTAACTAGCTAGCTAACAGTAGTAGCAGCTAGCCAGTTAGCCCTATTGACTTACTATGAGCTTGCACTCTACACACACTACAGTAGGTAGGTAACTAGCTAGCTAACAGTAGTAGCAGTAGCAGCTAGCCCTATTGACTTACTATGAGCTTGCACTCTACACACACTACAGTGGGTAGGTAGCTAGCTAGCTAACAGTAGTAGCAGCTAGCCAGTTAGCCCTATTGACTTACTATGAGCTTGCACTCTACACACACTACAGTAGGTAGGTAGCTAGCTAGCTAACAGTAGTAGCAGTAGCAGCTAGCCCTATTGACTTACTATGAGCTTGCACTCTACACACACTACAGTGGGTAGGTAGCTAGCTAGCTAACAGTAGTAGCAGCTATCCCTATTGACTCACTATGAGCTTGCACTCTACACACACTACAGTAGGTAGGTAGCTAGCTAGCGAACAGTAGTAGCAGCTAGCCCTATTGACTTACTATGAGCTTGCACTCTACACACACTACAGTGGGTAGGTAGCTAGCTAGCTAACAGTAGTAGCAGCTAGCCAGTTAGCCCTATTGACTTACTATGAGCTTGCACTCTACACACACTACAGTGGGTAGGTAGCTAGCTAGCTAACAGTAGTAGCAGCTAGCCAGTTAGCCCTATTGACTTACTATGAGCTTGCACTCTACACACACTACAGTGGGTAGGTAGCTAGCTAGCTAACAGTAGTAGCAGCTAGCCCTATTGACTTACTATGAGCTTGCACTCTACACACACTACAGTGGGTAGGTAGCTAGCTAGCTAACAGTAGTAGCAGCTAGCCAGTTAGCCCTATTGACTTACTATGAGCTTGCACTCTACACACACTACAGTAGGTAGGTAACTAGCTAGCTAACAGTAGTAGCAGCTAGCCAGTTAGCCCTATTGACTTACTATGAGCTTGCACTCTACACACACTACAGTAGGTAGGTAGCTAGGTAGCTAACAGTAGTAGCAGCTAGCCAGTTAGCACCATTGACTTACTATGAGCTTGCACTCTACACACACTACAGTGGGTAGGTAGCTAGCTAGCTAACAGTAGTAGCAGCTAGCCAGTTAGCCCTATTGACTTACTATGAGCTTGCACTCTACACACACTACAGTGGGTAGGTAGCTAGGTAGCTAACAGTAGTAGCAGCTAGCCAGTTAGCCCTATTGACTTACTATGAGCTTGCACTCTACACACACTACAGTGGGTAGGTAGCTAGCTAGCTAACAGTAGTAGCAGCTAGCCCTATTGACTTACTATGAGCTTGCACTCTACACACACTACAGTGGGTAGGTAGCTAGCTAGCTAACAGTAGTAGCAGCTAGCCAGTTAGCCCTATTGACTTACTATGAGCTTGCACTCTACACACACTACAGTGGGTAGGTAGCTAGCTAGCTAACAGTAGTAGCAGCTAGCCAGTTAGCCCTATTGACTTACTATGAGCTTGCACTCTACACACACTACAGTGGGTATTGTAGGCAGGTAAACATGTATTTATTAAAGTATCAAGATAAAATATTGTAGTCAGGCAACATATGGAGATGAAAATAGGCAACATTTAATTCTGAAGTCAGAGTGTTATTTTCTCTCTCTTCAGCTCAAATAATGGCCGCCGTTGATTTCAAGACATTTTACATTTGATTTCTTACGTGGTTGCCTCATATATTTCTGTCCATACATTTTGCTGAAGCTTGCATCGTTGCATGCTTCAAAATGTGTACAAGCGGAGTACCCATCCGAGAAGTGCCATCCGTGATCCGTTTTGCATACTTAGATTTGTACTCATGAAGCCTACCATCCCGTGCTCGGAGCACGGTAGTATATTAAGAAACACCCATCGTGTCTGCCTGCTACAACATGGTACATATTTATCCCAGACTGTATTACCACAGATGGAACAAAGAGCCAGATGTTTCGCCAGATGTATAAATTATGTGAAGCATCCGTTTGACATTTCCACTCACTACCAAATATGGTGATGAGAGGAAGCCCAGTGGCCGGCAGTGGGAGAAGATTGAGTTAGATGGATTTTCAATGACATTCTGCAAATTTTCTCATGTAACATTTAATCTCAATACAGTTTTATGTTCCCAAAACGTCAATCTGATATGAACAGAGTGGACTAAGTTTTGTGGACTTTGCCCTTTGCCAAAGTTTCAATAAATTGAATTGTTTACAAGGTGTTCAATGGCAAATTGAGTTATTACACACGCGCACTTCAATTCACAGAGTAGGCGTTCCTAACAGAAATATGCAAATATATGCTAGAATGCGCCAATAGGATCTCCCTAGTTCGTGCTTGGCTCTGCCCTCCTCCTTGCTTGTTCTGCCCACTACGATTACTTTGCTCCCATTAGAAACGACAGGCTGTGGTCTGTCTTGGGTTAGTTATAAAAAATACAAATAAATTATAATATGTTGTTACTCCTGTCAAACACTAGAGGGCGCTGTAGGATTTCCTATGCCACTTTATTTTTTAATATATTTTTTTACCTTTATTTTAACAGGCAAGTCAGTTAAGAACAAATACTTATTTACAATGACGGCCTAGGAACTGTGGGTTAACTGCCTTGTTCAGGGGCAGAACGACAGATTTGTACCTTGTCAGCTCAGGATTCGATCCAGCAACCTTTCGGTTACTGGCCCAACGCTCTAACCACTAGGATACCTGCCTCCTCTACACTCTAACCACTAGGATACCTGCCGCCTCTACACTCTAACCACTAGGCTACCTGCCGCCTCTACACTCTAACCACTAGGATACCTGCCCCCTCTACACTCTAACCACTAGGCTACCTGCCGCCTCTACACTCTAACCACTAGGCTACCTGCCACCTCAACACTCTAACCACTAGGCTACCTGCCGTCCCTCCACTCTAACCACTAGGATACCTGCCGCCTCTACACTCTAACCACTAGGATACCTGCCGCCTCTACACTCTAACCACTAGGATACCTGCCGCCCCTCCACTCTAACCACTAGGCTACCTGCCGCCCCTCCACTCTAACCACTAGGCTACCTGCCGCCCCTCCACTCTAACCACTAGGCTACCTGCCGCCCCTCCACTCTAACCACTAGGCTACCTGCCGCCCCTCCACTCTAACCACTAGGCTACCTGCCGCCTCTACACTCTAACCACTAGGCTACCTGCCACCTCTACACTCTAACCACTAGGATACCTGCCGCCCCTCCACTCTAACCACTAGGCTACCTGCCTCCCCTCCACTCTAACCACTAGGCTACCTGCCTCCCCTCCACTCTAACCACTAGGCTACCTGCCACCTCTACACTCTAACCACTAGGCTACCTGCCTCCCCTCCACTCTAACCACTAGGCTACCTGCCACCTCTACACTCTAACCACTAGGCTACCTACCTCCTCTACACTCTAACCACTAGGCTACCTGCCACCTCTACACTCTAACCACTAGGCTACCTGCCACCTCTACACTCTAACCACTAGGCTACCTGCCACCTCTACACTCTAACCACTAGGCTACCTGCCTCCCCTCCACTCTAACCACTAGGCTACCTGACACCTCTACACTCTAACCACTAGGCTACCTACCTCCTCTACACTCTAACCACTAGGCTACCTGCCTCCTCTACACTCTAACCACTAGGCTACCTGCCTCCTCTACACTCTAACCACTAGGCTACCTGCCTCCGCTACACTCTAACCACTAGGCTACCTGCCTCCTCTACACTCTAACCACTAGACTACCTGCCACCTCTACACTCTAACCACTAGGCTACCTGCCTCCTCTACACTCTAACCACTAGGCTACCTGCCTCCGCTACACTCTAACCACTAGGCTACCTGCCTCCTCTACACTCTAACCACTAGGCTACCTACCTCCTCTACACTCTAACCACTAGGCTACCTGCCTCCTCTACACTCTAACCACTAGGCTACCTGCCTCCTCTACACTCTAACCACTAGGATACCTGCCACCTCTACACTCTAACCACTAGGCTACCTGCCTCCTCTACACTCTAACCACTAGGCTACCTGCCTCCTCTACACTCTAATCACTAGGCTACCTGCCACCTCTACACTCTAACCACTAGGCTACCTGCCCCCTCTACACTCTAACCACTAGGATACCTGCCGCCTCTACACTCTACACTCTAACCACTAGGCTACCTGCCACCTCTACACTCTAACCACTAGGATACCTGCCGCCCCTCCACTCTAACCACTAGGATACCTGCCTCCCCTCCACTCTAACCACTAGGCTACCTGCCACCTCTACACTCTAACCACTAGGATACCTGCCTCCTCTACACTCTAACCACTAGGCTACCTGCCACCTCTACACTCTAACCACTAGACTACCTGCCACCTCTACACTCTAACCACTAGGATACCTGCCGCCCCTCCACTCTAACCACTAGGATACCTGCCTCCCCTCCACTCTAACCACTAGGCTACCTGCCACCTCTACACTCTAACCACTAGGATACCTGCCTCCTCTACACTCTAACCACTAGGCTACCTGCCTCCCCTCCACTCTAACCACTAGGCTACCTGCCTCATCTCCACTCTAACCACTAGGCTACCTGCCTCCTCTCCACTCTAACCACTAGGCTACCTGCCTCCCCTCCACTCTAACCACTAGGCTACCTGCCTCCCCTCCACTCTAACCACTAGGATACCTGCCACCTCTACACTCTAACCACTAGGCTACCTGCCCCCTCTACACTCTAACCACTAGGATACCTGTCGCCTCTACACTCTAACCACTAGGCTACCTGCCGCCTCTACACTCTAACCACTAGGATACCTGCCGCCTCTACACTCTAACCACTAGGCTACCTGCCCCCTCTACACTCTAACCACTAGGATACCTGCCCCCTCTACACTCTAACCACTAGGATACCTGCCGCCTCTACACTCTAACCACTAGGCTACCTGCCACCTCTACACTCTAACCACTAGGATACCTGCCTCCTCTACACTCTAACCACTAGGCTACCTGCCACCTCTACACTCTAACCACTAGACTACCTGCCACCTCTACACTCTAACCACCAGGATACCTGCCTCCTCTACACTCTAACCACTAGGCTACCTGGCTCCTCTACACTCTAACCACTAGGCTACCTGCCTCCTCTACACTCTAACCACTAGGCTACCTGCCTCCCTCCTCTAACCACTAGGCTACCTACCTCCCTCCTCTAACCACTAGGCTACCTGCCTCCCTCCTCTAACCACTAGGCTACCTGCCTCCCCCCTCTAACCACTAGGCTACCTGCCTCCCCCCTCTAACCACTAGGCTACCTGCCTCCCCCCTCTAACCACTAGGCTACCTGCCTCCCCCCTCTAACCACTAGGCTACCTGCCTCCCTCCTCTAACCACTAGGCTACCTGCCTCCTCTACACTCTAACCACTAGGCTACCTGCCTCCCTCCTCTAACCACTAGGCTACCTGCCTCCCTCCTCTAACCACTAGGCTACCTGCCTCCCTCCTCTAACCACTAGGCTACCTGCCTCCCCCCTCTAACCACTAGGCTACCTGCCTCCCCCCTCTAACCATTAGGCTACCTGCCTCCCCCCTCTAACCACTAGGCTACCTGCCTCCCCCCTCCCCCCTCTAACCACTAGGCTACCTGCCGCCTCTACACTCTAACCACTAGGCTACCTGCCTCCTCTACACTCTAACCACTAGGCTACCTACCTCCTCTACACTCTAACCACTAGGTTACCTGCCTCCTCTACACTCTAACCACTAGGCTACCTGCCTCCTCTACACTCTAACCACTAGGCTACCTGCCCCCTCTACACTCTAACCACTAGGCTACCTGCCTCCTCTACACTCTAACCACTAGGCTACCTGCCTCCGCTACACTCTAACCACTAGGCTACCTGCCTCCTCTACACTCTAACCACTAGGCTACCTGCCTCCGCTACACTCTAACCACTAGGCTACCTGCCTCCTCTACACTCTAACCACTAGGCTACCTACCTCCTCTACACTCTAACCACTAGGCTACCTGCCTCCTCTACACTCTAACCACTAGGCTACCTGCCTCCTCTACACTCTAACCACTAGGATACCTGCCACCTCTACACTCTAACCACTAGGCTACCTGCCTCCTCTACACTCTAACCACTAGGCTACCTGCCTCCTCTACACTCTAATCACTAGGCTACCTGCCACCTCTACACTCTAACCACTAGGCTACCTGCCCCCTCTACACTCTAACCACTAGGATACCTGCCGCCTCTACACTCTACACTCTAACCACTAGGCTACCTGCCACCTCTACACTCTAACCACTAGGATACCTGCCGCCCCTCCACTCTAACCACTAGGCTACCTGCCACCTCTACACTCTAACCACTAGGATACCTGCCTCCTCTACACTCTAACCACTAGGCTACCTGCCACCTCTACACTCTAACCACTAGACTACCTGCCACCTCTACACTCTAACCACTAGGATACCTGCCGCCCCTCCACTCTAACCACTAGGCTACCTGCCTCCCCTCCACTCTAACCACTAGGCTACCTGCCTCCCCTCCACTCTAACCACTAGGATACCTGCCCCCTCTACACTCTAACCACTAGGATACCTGCCCCCTCTACACTCTAACCACGAGGATACCTGCCGCCTCTACACTCTAACCACTAGGCTACCTGCCACCTCTACACTCTAACCACTAGGATACCTGCCTCCTCTACACTCTAACCACTAGGCTACCTGCCACCTCTACACTCTAACCACTAGACTACCTGCCACCTCTACACTCTAACCACTAGGATACCTGCCTCCTCTACACTCTAACCACTAGGCTACCTGCCTCCTCTACACTCTAACCACTAGGCTACCTGCCTCCCTCCTCTAACCACTAGGCTACCTACCTCCCTCCTCTAACCACTAGGCTACCTGCCTCCCTCCTCTAACCACTAGGCTACCTGCCTCCCCCCTCTAACCACTAGGCTACCTGCCTCCCCCCTCTAACCACTAGGCTACCTGCCTCCCCCCTCTAACCACTAGGCTACCTGCCTCCCCCCTCTAACCACTAGGCTACCTGCCTCCCTCCTCTAACCACTAGGCTACCTGCCTCCTCTACACTCTAACCACTAGGCTACCTGCCTCCCTCCTCTAACCACTAGGCTACCTGCCTCCCTCCTCTAACCACTAGGCTACCTGCCTCCCTCCTCTAACCACTAGGCTACCTGCCTCCCCCCTCTAACCACTAGGCTACCTGCCTCCCCCCTCTAACCACTAGGCTACCTGCCTCCCCCCTCTAACCACTAGGCTACCTGCCTCCCCCCTCTAACCACTAGGCTACCTGCCGCCTCTACACTCTAACCACTAGGCTACCTGCCTCCTCTACACTCTAACCACTAGGCTACCTACCTCCTCTACACTCTAACCACTAGGTTACCTGCCTCCTCTACACTCTAACCACTAGGCTACCTGCCTCCTCTACACTCTAACCACTAGGCTACCTGCCCCCTCTACACTCTAACCACTAGGCTACCTGCCTCCTCTACACTCTAACCACTAGGCTACCTGGCTCCTCTACACTCTAACCACTAGGCTACCTGCCTCCTCTACACTCTAACCACTAGGCTACCTGCCTCCCTCCTCTAACCACTAGGCTACCTGCCTCCCTCCTCTAACCACTAGGCTACCTGCCTCCCCCCTCTAACCACTAGGCTACCTGCCTCCCCCCTCTAACCACTAGGCTACCTGCCTCCCCCCTCTAACCACTAGGCTACCTGCCTCCCCCCTCTAACCACTAGGCTACCTGCCGCCTCTACACTCTAACCACTAGGCTACCTGCCTCCTCTACACTCTAACCACTAGGCTACCTACCTCCTCTACACTCTAACCACTAGGTTACCTGCCTCCTCTACACTCTAACCACTAGGCTACCTGCCTCCTCTACACTCTAACCACTAGGCTACCTGCCCCCTCTACACTCTAACCACTAGACTACCTGTCACCTCTACACTCTAACCACTAGGCTACCTGCCTCCTCTACACTCTAACCACTAGGCTACCTGCCTCCTCTACACTCTAACCACTAGGCTACCTGCCACCTCTACACTCTAACCACTAGGCTACCTGCCTCCTCTACACTCTAACCACTAGGCTACCTGCCACCTCTACACTCTAACCACTAGGTTACCTGCCTCCTCTACACTCTAACCACTAGGCTACCTGCCACCTCTACACTCTAACCACTAGGTTACCTGCCTCCTCTACACTCTAACCACTAGGCTACCCTTCCTCCTCTACACTCTAACCACTAGGCTACCTGCCTCCTCTACACTCTAACCACTAGGCTACCTGCCTCCTCTACACTCTAACCACTAGACTACCTGCCTCCTCTACACTCTAACCACTAGGCTACCTGCCACCTCTACACTCTAACCACTAGGCTACCTGCCTCCTCTACACTAACCACTAGGCTACCTGCCACCTCTACACTCTAACCACTAGGCTACCTGCCTCCTCTACACTCTAACCACTAGGCTACCTGCCTCCTCTACACTCTAACCACTAGGCTACCTGCCCCCTCTACACTCTAACCACTAGGCTACCTGCCCCCTCTACACTCTAACCACTAGGCTACCTGCCCCCTCTACACTCTAACCACTAGGCTACCTGCCCCCTCTACACTCTAACCACTAGGCTACCTGCCCCCTCTACACTCTAACCACTAGGCTACCTGCCGTCCCTCCACTCTAACCACTAGTTTACCTGCCTCCCCCCCCTCTAACCACTAGACTACCTGCCCCCTCTACACTCTAACCACTAGGCTACCTGCCTCCTCTACACTCTAACCACTAGACTACCTGCCTCCTCTACACTCTAACCACTAGGCTACCTGCCCCCTCTACACTCTAACCACTAGGCTACCTGCCTCCTCTACACTCTAACCACTAGGCTACCCTTCCTCCTCTACACTCTAACCACTAGGCTACCTGCCCCCTCTACACTCTAACCACTAGACTACCTGTCACCTCTACACTCTAACCACTAGGCTACCTGCCACCTCTACACTCTAACCACTAGGCTACCTGCCTCCTCTACACTCTAACCACTAGGCTACCTGCCTCCTCTACACTCTAACCACTAGGCTACCTGCCCCCTCTACACTCTAACCACTAGGCTACCTGCCCCCTCTACACTCTAACCACTAGGCTACCTGCCCCCTCTACACTCTAACCACTAGGCTACCTGCCCCCTCTACACTCTAACCACTAGGCTACCTGCCCCCTCTACACTCTAACCACTAGGCTACCTGCCGTCCCTCCACTCTAACCACTAGTTTACCTGCCTCCCCCCCCTCTAACCACTAGACTACCTGCCCCCTCTACACTCTAACCACTAGGCTACCTGCCTCCTCTACACTCTAACCACTAGACTACCTGCCTCCTCTACACTCTAACCACTAGGCTACCTGCCCCCTCTACACTCTAACCACTAGGCTACCTGCCTCCTCTACACTCTAACCACTAGGCTACCCTTCCTCCTCTACACTCTAACCACTAGGCTACCTGCCCCCTCTACACTCTAACCACTAGACTACCTGTCACCTCTACACTCTAACCACTAGGCTACCTGCCTCCTCTACACTCTAACCACTAGGCTACCTGCCGTCCCTCCACTCTAACCACTAGTTTACCTGCCTCCCCCCCCTCTAACCACTAGACTACCTGCCCCCTCTACACTCTAACCACTAGGCTACCTGCCTCCTCTACACTCTAACCACTAGACTACCTGCCTCCTCTACACTCTAACCACTAGGCTACCTGCCCCCTCTACACTCTAACCACTAGGCTACCTGCCTCCTCTACACTCTAACCACTAGGCTACCCTTCCTCCTCTACACTCTAACCACTAGGCTACCTGCCCCCTCTACACTCTAACCACTAGACTACCTGTCACCTCTACACTCTAACCACTAGGCTACCTGCCTCCTCTACACTCTAACCACTAGGCTACCTGCCACCTCTACACTCTAACCACTAGGTTACCTGCCTCCTCTACACTCTAACCACTAGGCTACCTGCCACCTCTACACTCTAACCACTAGGTTACCTGCCTCCTCTACACTCTAACCACTAGGCTACCCTTCCTCCTCTACACTCTAACCACTAGGCTACCTGCCTCCTCTACACTCTAACCACTAGGCTACCTGCCTCCTCTACACTCTAACCACTAGACTACCTGCCTCCTCTACACTCTAACCACTAGGCTACCTGCCACCTCTACACTCTAACCACTAGGCTACCTGCCTCCTCTACACTAACCACTAGGCTACCTGCCACCTCTACACTCTAACCACTAGGCTACCTGCCTCCTCTACACTCTAACCACTAGGCTACCTGCCTCCTCTACACTCTAACCACTAGGCTACCTGCCCCCTCTACACTCTAACCACTAGGCTACCTGCCCCCTCTACACTCTAACCACTAGGCTACCTGCCCCCTCTACACTCTAACCACTAGGCTACCTGCCCCCTCTACACTCTAACCACTAGGCTACCTGCCCCTCTACACTCTAACCACTAGGCTACCTGCCGTCCCTCCACTCTAACCACTAGTTTACCTGCCTCCCCCCCCTCTAACCACTAGACTACCTGCCCCCTCTACACTCTAACCACTAGGCTACCTGCCTCCTCTACACTCTAACCACTAGACTACCTGCCTCCTCTACACTCTAACCACTAGGCTACCTGCCCCCTCTACACTCTAACCACTAGGCTACCTGCCTCCTCTACACTCTAACCACTAGACTACCTGCCCCCTCTACACTCTAACCACTAGACTACCTGCCCCCTCTACACTCTAACCACTAGGCTACCTGGCCCCTCTACACTCTAACCACTAGACTACCTTCCCCCTCTACACTCTAACCACTAGGCTACCTGCCCCCTCTACACTCTAACCACTAGGCTACCTGCCTCCTCTACACTCTAACCACTAGACTACCTGCCTCCTCTACACTCTAACCACTAGGCTACCTGCCCCCTCTACACTCTAACCACTAGGCTACCTGCCTCCTCTACACTCTAACCACTAGACTACCTGCCCCCTCTACACTCTAACCACTAGACTACCTGCCCCCTCTACACTCTAACCACTAGGCTACCTGGCCCCTCTACACTCTAACCACTAGGCTACCTGCCACCTCTACACTCTAACCACTAGGCTACCTGCCTCCCCTAGACTCTAACCACTAGGCTACCTGCCACCTCTACACTCTAACCACTAGGCTACCTGCCTCCCCTAGACTCTAACCACTAGGCTACCTGCCTCCCCTAGACTCTAACCACTAGGCTACCTGCCTCCCCTCCACTCTAACCACTAGGCCACCTGCCTCCTCTAGACTCTAACCACTAGGCTACCTGCCTCCCCTAGACTCTAACCACTAGGCTACCTGCCTCCCCTCCACTCTAACCACTAGGCTACCTGCCTCCCCTAGACTCTAACCACTAGGCTACCTGCCACCTCTACACTCTAACCACTAGGCTACCTGCCTCCCCTAGACTCTAACCACTAGGCTACCTGCCTCCCCTAGACTCTAACCACTAGGCTACCTGCCTCCCCTAGACTCTAACCACTAGGCTACCTGCCTCCTCTACACTCTAACCACTAGGCTACCTGCCTCCTCTACACTCTAACCACTAGGCTACCTGCCTCCTCTACACTCTAACCACTAGGCTACCTGCCACCTCTACGCTCTAACCACTAGGCTACCTGCCACCTCTACGCTCTAACCACTAGGCTACCTGCCGCCTCTACACTCTAACCACTAGGCTACCTGCCGTCCCTCCACTCTAACCACTAGGCTACCTGCCCCCTCTACGCTCTAACCACTAGGCTACCTGCCACCTCTACACTCTAACCACTAGGCTACCTACCTCCTCTACACTCTAACCACTAGGCTACCTGCCTCCTCTACACTCTAACCACTAGGATACCTGCCTCCTCTACACTCTAACCACTAGGCTACCTGCCACCTCTACACTCTAACCACTAGGCTACCTGCCTCCTCTACACTCTAACCACTAGGCTACCTGCCTCCTCTACACTCTAACCACTAGGCTACCTGCCACCTCTACACTCTAACCACTAGGCTACCTGCCTCCTCTACACTCTAACCACTAGGCTACCTGCCTCCTCTACACTCTAACCACTAGGCTACCTGCCGCCCCTCCACTCTAACCACTAGGATACCTGCCTCCTCTACACTGTAACCACTAGGATACCTGCCTCCTCTACACTCTAACCACTAGGATACCTGCCTCCTCTACACTCTAACCACTAGGCTACCTGCCTCCTCTACACTCTAACCACTAGGCTACCTGCCGCCCCTCCACTCTAACCACTAGGCTACCTGCCACCTCTACACTCTAACCACTAGACTACCTGCCACCTCTACACTCTAACCACTAGGCTACCTACCTCCTCTACACTCTAACCACTAGACTACCTGCCTCCTCTACACTCTAACCACTAGACTACCTACCACCCGAAAGGAAAACTCCATGAATATAAAAGCAGAGTATATTGTTGCTGGCTTCAGTGTTTTGAGTCAAAAATGAGAAGAAAACTCACATAGCAGGCACAGGGGATTTAACCAACATCTTTTAATGAATATGTGTCTTAATGAAACCACCATGTCTGCCCCCCCCCCTCCCCTCAGGGCATGGCTCTCCAGAAGAAGGCAGCAGAGGACCGTCTGGCCAGTACGGGTTCCGGACAGTCCTTCCTGGCCCGCCAGAGACAGGCTACCAGCACACGCCGCTCCTACCCCGGATACCCGGGACCCCAGTCCGCCACCGCTAGGTAGACAGGGCGCCGTGACTCTTCAACCCGACCTTTGACCTCCGACCCTTCCAGGCCAGGTACCACCACGGCCAGGTAGACATGGCACCCTGACCCCTACCTGAACCTTTTTTTCCCCCCGACCCCTGACCCCCTGCAGGTGTCCATTAGGACACACAGTCCAGTTGTATGGGTGTCGGCTGAGCTAAGTCATCCCGCGTTCACTGGACCGGTTCAGGATCCTCTGATGCTCCTTTGCTTTCTGTCCTCCTCCACAGTCCTTCAGTCTCCCTTTTTAAATCTGGTTACCTGGATTTATTATCAATAATTATTATGCACATTTCTGTAAAACGATGTTACCTGTTCTGTTCATCTTGTTCTGTTTGGAATCCTCCTATCTAATAACTTGTTGTTTCTATATAACACAATGTCTTTGTTGTTGTTGTATTTGAACCCTTATGAAAAGAAAAACAGAGAATATTTTCATATCTATTGCTTGAATGCGCTTTAGTTTTGGAGAGGGTATATCCACTATGTATAGGGCTAGTGACCAGTTGATATCTTTTAAACCCAGTACAGTACATAGTATGTGTTAAGTGTGTTCAGTCTCTTAGACAGTCTTTGTTTTAGGTGCAGTCTGTTTTAGACAGTCTTTGTTTTAGGTGTAGTCTGTTTTAGGCAGTCTTTGTTTTAGGTGTAGTCTGTTTTAGGCAGTCTTTGTTTTAGACAGTCTTTGTTTTAGGTGTAGTCTGTTTTAGACAGTCTTTGTTTTAGGTGTAGTCTGTTTTAGACAGTCTTTGTTTTAGGCAGTCTTTGTTTTAGACAGTCTTTGTTTTAGGTGTAGTCTGTTTTAGGCAGTCTTTGTTTTAGGTGTAGTCTGTTTTAGGCAGTCTTTGTTTTAGGTGTAGTCTGTTTTAGGCAGTCTTTGTTTTAGGTGTAGTCTGTTTTAGGCAGTCTTTGTTTTAGGTGTAGTCTGTTTTAGGCAGTCTTTGTTTTAGACAGTCTTTGTTTTAGGTGTAGTCTGTTTTAGGCAGTCTTTGTTTTAGGTGTAGTCTGTTTTAGGCAGTCTTTGTTTTAGACAGTCTTTGTTTTAGGTGCAGTCTTTGTTTTAGACAGTCTTTGTTTTAGGTGCAGTCTGTAGTTGGCCTCCACTAAACTGGGACCTAGCAGTAGAGTAGGAATTATACACATGCTGCATTTACAGAACAGAACAAAGATTCACATTGATCAAGTGTTTCTCCTGAAATGAAGGGAAACCTCTTCCCCACTATACTCCTGTTCCCAAATCAACCAGTAGTCATTATCGATTATTTATGAATCAATAGTTTATTGATTGATTATTGTGAACGAGTGAGTGTCTCTCCCTATTATCCTGTGTTGCATGAGGAAATACCAATCTGTCCTCTCTTTTTGTCCTCTAGATCCACACAAGTAACTAACAGGATGCACAGCTGTAACTGTCCCATATGAACCTGTCTGCATGCTAACAGTCCATAACCACTATCTATGCACTGTACCTAGTCAACAGTGGCTATGATGTTGTATGTATAGCAAAAAGCCATTTGAAGTGGTCTGCAACGCAAACGTAAAATAACTACTGCTGCCACACAAGGAGGTATATTATACACTTTACAGGGAGGAGGTTTATAAACTTTACAGGGAGGAGGTTTATACACTTTACAGGGAGGAGGTTTATAAACTTTACAGGGAGGTAGTTTATAAACTTTACAGGGAGGAGGTTTATAAACTTTACAGGGAGGTAGTTTATACACTTTACAGGGAGGAGGTTTATAAACTTTACAGGGGGGAAGTTTATAAACTTTACAGGGAGGAGGATTATAAACTTTACAGGGAGGTAGTTTCTAAACTTTACAGGGAGGAGGATTATAAACTTTACAGGGAGGAGGATTATAAAATATACAGGGAGGTAGATTATAAACTTTACAGTGAGGTGGATTATAAACTTTACAGTGAGGTGGATTATAAACTTTCCAGGGAGGTGGATTATAAACTTTCCAGGGAGGTGGATTATAAACTTTCCAGGGAGGTGGATTATAAACTTTCCAGGGAGGTGGATTATAAACTTTACCGGGAGGTGGATTATAAACTTTACCGGGAGGTGGTTTATAAACTTTACAGGGAGGTGGTTTATAAACTTTACAGGGAGGAGGTTTGTAAACCTTACAGGGAGGTGGTTTATAAACGTTATAGGGAGGAGGTTTATAAACTTTACAGGGAGGAGGTTTATAAACTTTACAGGGAGGAGGTTTATACACTTTACAGGTAGGAGGTTTATAAACTTTACAGGGAGGAGGTATATTATACACTATACAGGGAGGAGATTTATAAACTTTACAGGGAGGAGGTTTATAAACTTTACAGGGAGGAGGTTTATAAACTTTACAGGGAGGAGGATTATAAACTTTACAGGGAGGTAGTTTCTAAACTTTACAGGGAGGAGGTTTATAAACTTTACAGGGAGGAGGATTATAAACTATACAGGGAGGTGGATTATAAACTTTACAGTGAGGTGGATTATAAACTTTACAGTGAGGTGGATTATAAACTTTACAGGGAAGTGGATTATAAACTATACAGGGAGGTGGATTATAAACTATACAGGGAGGTGGATTATAAACTTTACAGGGAGGAGGATTATAAACTTTACAGGGAGGTAGTTTCTAAACTTTACAGGGAGGAGGTTTATAAACTTTACAGGGAGGAGGATTATAAACTATACAGGGAGGTGGATTATAAACTTTACAGTGAGGTGGATTATAAACTTTACAGTGAGGTGGATTATAAACTTTACAGGGAAGTGGATTATAAACTATACAGGGAGGTGGATTATAAACTATACAGGGAGGTGGATTATAAACTTTACAGGGAGGTGGATTATAAACTTTACAGGGAGGTGGATTATAAACTTTACAGGGAGGTGGATTATAAACTTTACAGGGAGGTGGATTATAAACTTTACAGGGAGGTGGATTATAAACTTTACAGGGAGGTGGATTATAAACTTTACAGGGAGGTGGTTTCTAAACTTTACAGTGAGGTGGTTTCTAAACTTTACCGGGAGGTGGTTTATAAACTTTACAGGGAGGTGGTTTATAAACTTTACAGGGAGGAGGTTTGTAAACTTTACAGGGAGGAGGTTTATAAACTTTACAGGAAGGTGGTTTCTAAACTTTACCGGGTGGTGGTTTATAAACTTTACAGGGAGGAGGTTTGTAAACCTTACAGGGAGGTGGTTTATTAACGTTACAGGGAGGAGGTTTATAAACTTTACAGGGAGAAGATGTATAAACTTTACAGGGAGAAGATTTATAAACTGTACAGGGAGGAGGTTTATAAACTTTACAGGGAGGTATTTTCTCAACTTTACGGGGGGGGGTTACAAACTTTACAGGGAGGAGGATTATAAACTATACAGGGAGGTGGATTATAAACTATACAGGGAGGTGGATTATAAACTTTACAGTGAGGTGGATTATAAACTTTACAGTGAGGTGGATTATAAACTTTACAGTGAGGTGGATTATAAACTTTACAGGGAGGTGGATTATAAACTTTACAGGGAGGTGGATTATAAACTTTTCAGTGAGGTGGATTATAAACTTTACAGTGAGGTGGTTTCTAAACTTTACAGTGAGGTGGTTTCTAAACTTTACCGGGAGGTGGTTTATAAACTTTACAGGGAGGTGGTTTATAAACTTTACAGGGAGGAGGTTTGTAAACTTTACAGGGAGGAGGTTTATAAACTTTACAGGAAGGTGGTTTCTAAACTTTACCGGGTGGTGGTTTATAAACTTTACAGGGAGGAGGTTTGTAAACCTTACAGGGAGGTGGTTTATTAACGTTACAGGGAGGAGGTTTATAAACTTTACAGGGAGAAGATGTATAAACTTTACAGGGAGAAGATTTATAAACTGTACAGGGAGGAGGTTTATAAACTTTACAGGGAGGTATTTTCTCAACTTTACGGGGGGGGGTTACAAACTTTACAGGGAGGAGGATTATAAACTATACAGGGAGGTGGATTATAAACTATACAGGGAGGTGGATTATAAACTTTACAGTGAGGTGGATTATAAACTTTACAGTGAGGTGGATTATAAACTTTACAGTGAGGTGGATTATAAACTTTACAGTGAGGTGGATTATAAACTTTACAGTGAGGTGGATTATAAACTTTACAGTGAGGTGGATTATAAACTTCACAGGGAGGTGTATTATACACTTTACAGGGAGGACGATTCTAAACTTTACAGGGAGGATTATTATAAACTTTACAGGGAGGTGGTTATAAACTTTGGTATCTCTCCAGGAACAGGGTTGGAGAGCCCTGGACTAGATAGATGTTAACCTACAGGAGGGTATCTCCAGGAACAGGGTTGGAGAGTCCTGGACTAGATAGATGTAAACCTACAGGATGGTATCTCCAGGAACAGGGTTGGAGAGTCCTGGACTAGATAGATGTAAACCTACAGGAGGGTATCTCTCCAGGAACAGGGTTGGAGAGGCTTGGTCTAGATAGATGTAAACCTACAGGATGGTATCTCTCCAGGAACAGGGTTGGAGAGCCCTGGACTAGATAGATGTAACCCTACAGGAGGGTATCTCTCCAGGAACAGGGTTGGAGAGCCCTGGACTAGATAGATGTAAACCTACAGGAGGGTATCTCTCCAGGAACAGGGTTGGAGAGCCCTGGACTAGATAGATGTAAACCTACAGGAGGGTATCTCTCCAGGAACAGGGTTGGAGAGCCCTGGACTAGATAGATGTAAACCTACAGGGCGGCAACATGACTGTTTAGTGGTTTCTAGTGGCACAGCAAATGTGTCTATATTCTGGTGAAAGATCTGTGGTAGTTGAGAACTGTTCATGGCTTTGATCCCCTCCTTCATTCACCCTCTATCAGACCGTTTTGATCGTGATCTGCTGTATCATTATAACCAAACCTCTTACTGGTTGTTGTTGTCTCTCTCTCTCTCGTCTCCTCTCTCTCTCTCGACTCCTCTCTCTCTCTCGCCTCCTCTCTCACTCTCTCTCTCTCTCTCGCCTCCTCTCTCTCTCGCCTCCTCTCTCTCTCTCGCCTCCTCTCTCTCTCTCTCTCTCGCCTCCTCTCTCACTCTCTCGCCTCCTCTCTCTCTCTCTCTCGCCTCCTCTCTCACTCTCTCGCCTCCTCTCTCACTCTCTCGCCTCCTCTCTCACTCTCTCGCGTCCTCTCTCACTCTCTCTCGCCTCCTCTCTCACTCTCTCGCCTCTCTCTCTCTCGCCTCCTCTCTCTCTCTCTCTCTCGCCTCCTCTCTCTCTCTCTCTCTCTCGCCTCCTCTCTCTCGACTCCTCTCTCTCTCTCGACTCCTCTCTCTCTCTCGCCTCCTCTCTCTCTCGCCTCCTCTCTCTCTCGCCTCCTCTCTCTCTCGACTCCTCTCCTCTCTCTCTCCTCTCTTTTCCCTCCTCTCTCTCTCTCCCTCCTCTCCTCTCTTTTCCCTCCTCTCCACAGTGATGACATTACATGACCAGCGCAGGCAGGGGTGATGGGCGGGTGCATGACCATGGCTTAATAATGAGTCGAGCTGAAAATAACCCTTCATCAATTCAACACTAACCCTCAACTCTAACGGAGGACGGGCCGGGCGGGCGGGCCCAGATTATGCCCAGGACTGGGTGGGGTAAGGGCTCTCTACAGACCCAGACGGCGCCGCCCTCTCAGAGGCCACCCTAACCTACCGCCCCCTCCTCCTCCTCCTTCACTCACAGACCTGCATCTGCTTGCGAACCTCTATCGTCATGACATACTCTGAGACAACAACAGTAGTCTCTAGTGGGGTAACGGGGAGAGCTGGAGCTAGGGATAAACAAAACAAAAACATGCTGTGTCCAAGGTCAAGGAAACCTCTTGTTCTAAATGTGTGGTGCAAAGCGAGGACTACATGGAAGACAGTGTTATTCTTAGTGACCGGATGGTTTTCTGTAGACTTTGACAATGACGATGATCAAGCGACTAGCAACACATGGTTACTGTACTGTAAACCTGGTGTGTATCTGTTGGGTGTTCCACCCACTTCTCTCTCTTTGTGTTTCACTGGGTCTGAGAGGAAAAGAGCAATATCATCATTTATTTCACATGATCCTCTAATCAAATGTGTATATACTGAGTGTACAAAACATAAGACTCTGGACTCTACAAGGTGTGGAAAGCGTTCCACAGGGATGCTGGCCCATGTTGACTCCAATACTTCCCACTGTTGTTCCAAGTTGGCTGGATGTCTTTTGGGTGGTGAACCATTCTTGATCCACACGGGAAACTGTTGAGAGTGAAAAACCCAGCAGGGTTAAAGTTCACGACTCAAACCGGTGCGTCTGGCACCTACTACAATACCCCATTCAAAGGCACTTTATAATGTTGTCTTGCCCACGTTCAAAATCCTTCTGTAACTCCTCCCCGTCATCTACCCGGTGTCCCATGTCTGAATCAGACCCTGGTGTCCCATGTCTAAATCAGACCCTGGTGTCCCATGTCTAAATCAGACCCTGGTGTCCCATGTCTAAATCAGACCCTGGTGTCCCATGTCTAAATCAGACCCTGGTGTCCCATGTCTAAATCAGACCCTGGTGTCCCACGTCTAAACCAGACCCTGGTGTCCCATGTCTAAATCAGACCCTGGTGTCCCACGTCTAAACCAGACCTGGATTCAAACTCACTTCCAGAGTTGAGTTGGAGTGCTCTATGTCACGGAAAGAGCAGGTGTTCTTAATGTTTTCTACACTCAGTCTACATCTAGATGTTCAGTTTCCATGTATTTCTGTTTAAGTGTTCTGATGACTTAACCTCTATGTAAGGAGTGCTCTGCTTCTTTATTTCACTGATAATAACCTTGATGTGTCTCTCTAAATGGTGGAGGGTATTGGTAGAAGAGATCACATGCTTCTATCTAGCCTGTATGACTTTGAAATGTATTCCTGTTTTATTTAACATACATATGCAGTATTGACTTAGATTCATACATTTCCTACATTGTATAAAATGTGTAAAACCTTTCTCTAACCTTTTTATAAAACAAGTAGGCTTGTTGATAGGATGCCATGGCAGAGCCTTTTTGAAAAATACAGCAAGATGGCCGATGCAGTAAGACTGCCCTGTCCCGGGTCGTGGTTCATTAGCTGATGGCCCACGCAGTAAGACTGCCCTGTCCCGGGTCGTGTTCATTATCAGATGGCTCACGCAGTAAGACTGCCCTGTCCCGGGTCGTGGTTCATTAGCTGATGGCCCACGCAGTAAGACTGCCCTGTCCCGGGTCGTGGTTCATTAGCTGATGGCCCACGCAGTAAGACTGCCCTGTCCCGGGTCGTGGTTCATTAGCAGATGTCCCACATAGTAAGACTGCCCTGTCCCGGGTCGTGGTTCATTAGCAGATGTCCCACGCAGTAAGACTGCCCTGTCCCGGGTCGTGGTTCATTAGCAGATGTCCCACATAGTAAGACTGCCCTGTCCCGGGTCGTGGTTCATTAGCAGATGGCCCACGTAGTAAGACTGCCCTGTCCCGGGTCGTGGTTCATTAGCAGATGGCCCACGTAGTAAGACTGCCCTGTCCCGGGTCATGTTCATTAGGCACCAAACGTTAGAAAACGGACTGAAATGGGGAAGTTCTACCTCCACCTGTCCAGTATAAAACACTCATTTTAGTACGAGAACAAACACACGTTTTCATTTTTTATTGAACCTTTATTGAACTAAGCAAGAACAAATTCTTATTTACAATGACGGCCTACCCCGTTCAAACCTTCCCCTAGACCGGACGACACTGGGCCCGGGATCGAACCCGGGTCTATAGTGATGCCTCTAGACCCGCTGCGTCACTAATGGACCACTAACCAATGGACAGACGGGTAGAAGTCAAAGAGGATCTTTCCTATCATGTTATATCATGAACATGTTGAAAGTGTTTTCGCCTCGAGTGTAAAAACCAAACCGGTGTGAGTAAGAGTAGACTTATTGACTTGTTGCTGATACTGTGTGTTTTTCAGTTTATAATAAAAGGATGTGTCCATATTATTATGTAACTGATGAACTTTGTATGGCTGTTACTACTTGTGTTAAATACTAGTCTCCTGACATGTGGTGATATGATTGGTAGGGCAACGTGTTACTACTTGTGTCCCAGATCAGTTAGTCTCCTGGCCTGGTCCCAGATCAGTTAGTCTCCTGGCCTTGTCCCAGATCGGTTAGTCTCCTGACATGTGGTGATATGATTGGTAGGGCAATGTGTTACTACTTGTGTCCCAGATCAGTTAGTCTCCTGCCCTGGTCCCAGATCGGTTAGTCTCTTGGCCTGGTCCCAGATCGGTTAGTCTCCTGGCCTGGTCCCAGATCGGTTAGTCTCCTGGCCTGGTCCCAGATCGGTTAGTCTCCTGGCCTGGTCCCAGATCGGTTAGTCTCCTAGCCTTGTCCCAGATCGGTTAGTCTCCTAGCCTTGTCCCAGATCGGTTAGTCTCCTAGCCTGGTCCCAGATCGGTTAGTCTCCTAGCCTGGTCCCAGGTCGGTTAGTCTCCTAGCCTGGTCCCAGGTCGGTTAGTCTCCTAGCCTGGTCCCAGGTCGGTTAGTCTCCTAGCCTGGTCCCAGGTCGGTTAGTCTCCTAGCCTGGTCCCAGGTCGGTTAGTCTCCTAGCCTGGTCCCAGGTCGGTTAGTCTCCTAGCCTGGTCCCAGGTCGGTTAGTCTCCTAGCCTGGTCCCAGATCGGTTAGTCTCCTAGCCTGGTCCCAGATCGGTTAGTCTCCTAGCCTGGTCCCAGATCGGTTAGTCTCCTAGCCTGGTCCCAGATCAGTGTGTGCTGTCTTGACAAGTGATCTGGGACCAGGCTAGTGTTCTACACAGGACAATAAACCTCTAGCATAGTTACACCAGACTGAATGTTTCAAACAATGGTGAGCGTAATGTTCAATCTGGCTTTCCTAGAGAGGCTAAAAAAACCTCTAGGAGAAAATACAACTTACAGGCTTTTCAGTCAGAACTTAATCGCCGGGTTTTATGGGTGCTGTATTTTTGATTCATAGGAAAGACTTATTTTACATTAAAAAATAAAGTAGCAAATAACCTTTCCATTTGCCAAGTTTTACATTGCTGCTTGTATAATATGTATATATATATATAATATATAATATGTAATATATAATATATATATATATAATATATAATATGTAATATATAATATATATATATAATATATAATATGTAATATGTAATATATAATATGTAATATATAATATGTAATATATAATATGTAATATATAATATATAATATGTAATATATAATATGTAATATATAATATGTAATATATAATATGTAATATATAATATGTAATATGTAATATATAATATGTAATATATAATATGTAATATGTAATATATAATATGTAATATATAATATGTAATATATAATATATAATATGTAATATATAATATGTAATATATAATATATAATATGTAATATATAATATGTAATATATAATATGTAATATATAATATATAATATGTAATATATAATATATAATATATAATATGTAATATATAATATGTACACCCTGTATGGGACTAACAAACAGTGGAGGAGGACATTAGTGGTCATAGTTACCTGTCCATTTTGAACCTTGTTGATAAAATGTGCTTCCTACGCTCTGACATGTACAGCTGTTAACCAAGTTGTAATAAAGCTAAACAACACAGCCTGTTTCTCTGAGTCTTTTTGTCTACAAAGGCACAGTCACGTTTCCTACACATTTCTTCAAAAATGTTGTAGGACAAACCAACAAAAAGTGTTCTGACCTTTTTAAAACCACTGAGAGGTTTTCCTTTTTTTCTCTCCCTGTCTTAACATTCTCACAAATCTATACCCTGAAGAGTTGGGCTCCATCTAGATAAGTAACACACTACCATCTAGATAAGAAACACACTACCATCTAGATAAGTAACACACTACCATCTAGATAAGTAACACACTATCATCTAGATAAGTAACACACTATCATCTAGATAAGTAACACACTACCATCTAGATAAGAAACACACTACCATCTAGATAAGAAACACACTACCATCTAGATAAGAAACACACTATCATCTAGATAAGAAACACACTACCATCTAGATAAGAAACACACTACCATCTAGATAAGAAACACACTACCATCTAGATAAGTAACACACTACCATCTAGATAAGTAACACACTACCATCTAGATAAGTAACACACTATCATCTAGATAAGAAACACACTACCATCTAGATAAGTAACACACTACCATCTAGATAAGTAACACACTACCATCTAGATAAGAAACACACTACCATCTAGATAAGAAACACACTACCATCTAGATAAGTAACACACTACCATCTAGATAAGAAACACACTACCATCTAGATAAGTAACACACTACCATCTAGATAAGTAACACACTACCATCTAGATAAGTAACACACTACCATCTAGATAAGAAACACACTACCATCTAGATAAGAAACACACTACCATCTAGATAAGTAACACACTACCATCTAGATAAGAAACACACTACCATCTAGATAAGTAACACACTACCATCTAGATAAGTAACACACTACCATCTAGATAAGTAACACACTACCATCTAGATAAGTAACACACTACCATCTAGATAAGAAACACACTACCATCTAGATAAGTAACACACTATCATCTAGATAAGAAACACAGACAGGAAGTTACAATTGAAGAAAACCATGCCGTGTGAAACCGCTTGTTGGCTTTCTAGAAATCCTGTGAAAGAGTTCTTGGTTGTTTAACACATCCAAAGACAATTACCTTTTTTTTCCTATGAATTTAAGGAGTAGGATTCCTTTAAAGGGGGCAGTAGTCGGCCCTATCTTTAACAGGTTAAGGAGTAGGATTCCTCCAAAGGGGGCAGTAGTCGGCCCTATCTTTAACAGGTTAAGGAGTAGGATTCCTCCAAAGGGGGCAGTAGTCGGCCCTATCTTTAACAGGTTAAGGAGTAGGATTCCTCCAAAGGGGGCAGTAGTCGGCCCTATCTTTAACAGGTTAAGGAGTAGGATTCCTCCAAAGGGGGCAGTAGTCGGCCCTATCTTTAACAGGTTAAGGAGTAGGATTCCTCCAAAGGGGGCAGTAGTCGGCCCTATCTTTAACAGGTTAAGGAGTAGGATTCCTCCAAAGGGGGCAGTAGTCGGCCCTATCTTTAACAGGTTAAGGAGTAGGATTCCTCCAAAGGGGGCAGTAGTCGGCCCTATCTTTAACAGGTTAAGGAGTAGGATTCCTCCAAAGGGGGCAGTAGTCGGCCCTATCTTTAACAGGTTAAGGAGTAGGATTCCTCCAAAGGGGGCAGTAGTCGGCCCTATCTTTAACAGGTTAAGGAGTAGGATTCCTCCAAAGGGGGCAGTAGTCGGCCCTATCTTTAACAGGTTAAGGAGTAGGATTCCTCCAAAGGGGGCAGTAGTCGGCCCTATCTTTAACAGGTTAAGGAGTAGGATTCCTCCAAAGGGGGCAGTAGTCGGCCCTATCTTTAACAGGTTAAGGAGTAGGATTCCTCCAAAGGGGGCAGTAGTCGGCCCTATCTTTAACAGGTTAAGGAGTAGGATGTGTGACCATCTAACAAATGAAAATATAGAAAGGTTGAATGTATAGTTTGGGGTTTTGGATATAGTGAGTGATTCATCTATTAGCCTGACTACCAACATTAACGGTTAAACATAATGATTTATGGTGTCGGTAACTATCCCTCTTGAACTCTACTGCTACAAAGACCAGAGGATTTAGGAAAATAAAGAAGAGCTGTGTTTGATCCAGAGCAGATGGCTCTCTACAAATCATGCCGGTTCTGGACCCTGTCGGACATTAGAGAGGGAATGGGTGCAGGTGTGCTGTGTGATCGCCTCCGCCCATCTCCCTCCCTCTGCTCTCCATCCTCCCCACTGCCTTGCCTCCCCCTCTCCCCCTGCTCTGCTCTCCGTCCTCCCCCTGCCTTACTGGCCGGCTATGCTTTATAAGACCTCCTCTCCCTCCCTCCCTCCCTCCCTCCCTCCCTCCGCGCCATACTCCACTCCCCCTTCTTCTCCTTTCTCTGTCGGCCCATGCTTGATCGTTCCTTTGAAGAGCAGTGAAGGCAGCAGCAGCTGTTCATCAAGGTGAGACACACAGAGAGAGAGAGAGAGACTGGGCCCTGACAGTAAATCTCAGTAAGACCAAAATAATGGTGTTCCAAAAAAGTCCAGTCGCCAGGACCACAAATACAAATTCCATCTAGACACTGTTGCCCTAGAGCACACAAAAAACTATACATACCTTGGCCTAAACATCAGCGCCACAGGTAACTTCCACAAAGCTGTGAACGATCTGAGAGACAAGGCAAGAAGGGCATTCTATGCCATCAAAATAAACATAAATTTCAACATACCAATTAGGATTTGGCAAAAAATACTTGAATCAGTCATAGAGCCCATTGCCCTTCATGGTTGTGAGGTCTGGGGTCCGCTCACCAACCAAGAATTCACAAAATTTTTCACTTTATATATCCACTTTGTATGTTGTCTACCTCACTTGCTTTGGCAATGTTAACACATGTTTCCCATGCCAATAAAGCCCTTGAATTGAATTGAATTGAGAGAGAGAGAGAGAGAGATCTGTGAGACATTATGAGAGAGCGAGAGAGGTGAGAGAGAGAGATCTTATGGTTGTGAGGTCTGGGGTCCGCTCACCAACCAAGACTTCACAAAATGGGACAAACACCAAATTGAGACTCTGTACGCAGAATTCTGCAAAAATATCCTCCGTGTACAACGTAGAACACCAAATAATGCATGCAGAGCAGAATTAGGCCGATACCCACTAATTATCAAAATCCAGAAAAGAGCTGTTAAATTCTACAACCACCTAAAAGGAAGCGATTCACAAACCTTCCATAACAAAGCCATCACCTACAGAGAGATGAACCTGGAGAATAGTCCCCTAAGCAAGCTGGTCCTGGGGCTCTGTTCACAAACACAAACACACACTACAGAGCCCCAGCACTGGAGCACAATTAGACCCAACCAAATCATGAGAAAACAAAAAGATAACTACTTAACACATTGGAAAGAATTAACAAAAAAACAGAGCAAACTAGAATGCTATTTGGCCCTACACAGAGAGTACACAGCGGCAGAATACCTGACCACTGTGACTGACCCAAAATTAAGGAAAGCCTTGACTATGTACAGACTCAGTGAGCATAGCCTTGCTATTGAGAAAGGCCGCCGTAGGCAGACATGGCTCTCAAGAGAAGACAGGCTATGTGCTCACTGCCCACAAAATGAGGTGGAAACTGAGCTGCACTTCCTAACCTCCTGCCCAATGTATGACCATATTAGAGAGACATATTTCCCTCAGATTACACAGATCCACAAAGAATTCGAAAACAAATCCAATTTTGAAAAACTCCCATATCTACTGGGTGAAATTCCACAGTGGTGCCATCACAGCAGCAAGATTTGTGACCTGTTGCCACGAGAAAAGGGCACCAGTGAAGAACAAACACCATTGTAAATACAACCCATATTTATGCTTATTTATTTTATCTTGTGTCCTTTAGCCATTTGTACATTGTTAGAACACTGTATATATATATATATAATATGACATTTGTAATGTCTTTACTGTTTTGAAACTTCTGTATGTGTAATGTTTACTGTTAATTTTTGTTGTTTTTCACTTTATATATTCACTTTGTATGTTGTCTACCTCACTTGCTTTGGCAATGTTAACACATGTTTCCCATGCCAATAAAGCCCTTGAATTGAATTGAATTGAATTGAATTGAGATCTGTCTGTGAGACACATTATGAGAGAGAGATCTGTCTGTGAGACACATTATGAGAGAGAGAGATCTGTCTGTGAGACACACACCAAAGGCCGCCGCTGGATCTGAGGACCGATTGGTCGAGGTGAACTCAGAGCTAAATGTAAACAAGAGTTAGAGAGGAAGAGCAGAAGAGAGAGAGAGAGAGACAGAGAGAGAGAGAGAGAGAGACAGAGAGTAGAGAGAGAGAGAGACGGAGAGTAGAGAGAGAGAGAGAGAGAGAGGGAGAGTAGAGAGAGAGAGGGAGACAGAGAGAGACAGAGACAGAGAGAGAGACAGAGAGAGAGAGAGAGAGACAGAGAGTAGAGAGAGAGAGACGGAGAGTAGAGAGAGAGAGAGAGAGAGAGGGGGA
>NC_034196.2:46593613-46695419 GCF_002021735.2 Oncorhynchus kisutch | reverse complement strand
AGAGAGAGAGACAGAGAGAGACAGAGAGAGTAGAGAGAGAGAGAGAGACAGAGGACAGAGAGAGTAGAGAGAGAGAGACAGAGGACAGAGAGAGAGAGAGAGCACACATACCTCAGCATAAACATCAGCACCACAGGTAACTTCCCCAAAGCTGTGAACGATCGGAGATACAAGAAGAGCTTTCTCCACCATCAAAGGAACATAACATTTGACATCCCAATTAGGACTAAAACAACTTGAATCAGTTATTGAACCCATTGCCCTTTATGGTTTGTGAGGTCTGGGGTCTGCTCACCGACCAACATTTCACAAAATGGAACAAACACCAAATTGAGACTGACAAAACATCCCCCTGCCAAAACATCCCCAGTGTACAACGTAAAACACCAAATAATGCACACAGAGCAGAAATAGGCCGACACCCGCTAATTATCAAATTCCAGAAAATCGACACAAAAAGGAAGCGATTCACAAACCTTCCATTACAAAGCCATCTTCCATAACAAAGCCATCACCTACAGAGAGATGAACCTGGAGAAGAGTCCCCTAATCAAGCTGGTCCTGGGGCTCTGTGGAGTGTGTTTGTGTTCAGAGCCCCAGGACCAAATCATATATCATTGGTTGATTCTCAAATATTAAAATGGAAGACAAAGATATATATAGCATATAAAAAACATATAAACAAATGGATACGATCATAGATTAATTTTAGACACAAGCTTACAAACAATTACAATGGCAAAGTCACAATAATCACAAGAATGGCTTCAGATCAACGTTGAGACCCGAAGGGAGCAAGGGTCTTTAAGTTAAAGATCCAGGCAGCCTCTCGTTTTAACAATAAATTATCAAGGTCACCCCCTCTCCTAGGGAGGGTGACATGTTCGATGCCAATATAACGCAGAGACGAAATCGAGTGGCCTGCCTCCAAGAAGTGGGCCGCAACTGTCAGCCCTCAACAAACTGTTAGGATCAGTAGGCTTCCTGTAAAGATCAGTGTATAGAACCTTATCTTCACACAAGATCAGAAGATCAAGGAAACTGCTTTTTGGGACTCAACTTAGGGGAACAAACTAGGAGTGAACTTTAATTTCTCTCAGTATCCATGAACTAGGAGGACAAACCATATCGTATCGTCCACTACTACCACAATACAATGATATTACAATATCACAGCCAGACGGATTACCAGGAAGTGTAGTGAGCATGTGCAGCATGTGCTGACGAACTGGTAAGTGTCTTCAAGGACATTTTCAACCTCTCCCTATGCGTAGTCACTTTAACTCTACCTAGATGCACATATTACCTCAATTACCCCGACTAACCGGTGCCCCCGCACATTGACTCGGTACCAGTACCCCCTGTATATAGCCTCCACATTGACTCTGTCCCGGTACCCTCTGTATATAGCCTCCACATTGACTCTGTACCGGTACCCCCTGTATATAGCCTCCACATTGACTCTGTACCGGTACCCTCTGTATATAGCCTCCACATTGACTCTGTACCGGTACCCTCTGTATATAGCCTCCACATTGACTCTGTACCGGTACCCCTTTTATATAGCCTCCACATTGACTCTGTACCATAACCCCCTGTATATAGCCTCCACATTGACTCTGTACCAGAACCCCCTGTATATAGCATCCACATTGACTCTGTACCGGTACCCCTTTTATATAGTCTCCACATTGACTCTGTACCGTAACACCCTGTATATAGCCTCCACATTGACTCTGTACCGGTACCCCCTGTATATAGCCTCCACACTGACTCTGTACCGGTACCCCCTGTATATAGCCTCCACATTGACTCTGTACCGGTACCCCCTGTATATAGCCTCCACATTGACTCTGTACCGGTACCCCTTTTATATAGCCTCCACATTGACTCTGTACCATAACCCCCTGTATATAGCCTCCACATTGACTCTGTACCAGAACCCCCTGTATATAGCATCCACATTGACTCTGTACCGGTACCCCTTTTATATAGTCTCCACATTGACTCTGTACCGTAACACCCTGTATATAGCCTCCACATTGACTCTGTACCGGTACCCCCTGTATATAGCCTCCACACTGACTCTGTACCGGTACCCCCTGTATATAGCCTCCACATTGACTCTGTACCGGTACCCCCTGTATATAGCCTCCACATTGACTCGGTACAGGTACCCCTTGTATATAGCCTCCACATTGACTCGGTACAGGTACCCCCTGTATATAGCCTCCACATTGACTCTGTACCGGTACCCCCCTGTATATAGCCTCCACATTGACTCTGTACCATAACACCCTGTATATAGCCTCCACATTGACTCTGTACTGGTACCCCCCTGTATATAGCCTCCACATTGACTCTGTACCGTAACACCCTGTATATAGCCTCCACATTGACTCTGTACCGGTACCCCCTGTATATAGCCTCCACATTGACTCTGTACCGTAACACCCTGTATATAGCCTCCACATTGACTCTGTACCAGTACCCCCTGTATATAGCCTCCACATTGACTCTGTACCAGTACCCCCTGTATATAGCCTCCACATTGACTCTGTACCGGTACCCCCCTGTATATAGCCTCCAAATTGACTCGGTACCGGTACCCCCTGTATATAGTCTCCACATTGACTCGGTACCGGTACCCCCTGTATATAGCCTCCACATTGACCCTGTACCATAACACCCTGTATATAGCCTCCACATTGACTCTGTACAGGTACCCCCTGCTGTATTCAATGGAGCAATACAGTATTACAACTGTAGGCCTGCTGTATTATAGTCTACAACACAGTTTTACAACTGTAGACCTGATGCATTATAGTCTACAATACAGTATAACAACTGTAGACCTGATGTATTATAGTCTACAATACATTATTACAAGTGTCAATGTCTATTTTCCATGTCCCAAGGTGGTGCCAGCCACAGTTAAGGTCAATGACACTGGTAGGGAAACAACAGACTAAGGGCTCTATTCAGTCTAGATCGCCAAAGTGTTTACAGATCAGGAAGTGTTACAGATCAGGAAGTGTTACAGATCAGGAAGTGTTTACAGATCAGGAAGTGTTACAGATCGGGAAGTGTTACAGATCGGGAAGTGTTACAGATCAGGAAGTGTTACAGATCAGGAAGTGTTACAGATCAGGAAGTGTTACAGATCAGGAAATGTTACAGATCAGGAAGTGTTACAGATCAGGAAGCAATATACATTTTAAAGTAATTTCCGACTGAGACGACATAGCCTATGCTGCGTTTGCCGTGAATGCAGTCTCCGCCAACGTGGGAACATTGCCTTTAAACTTTCGGATTGAACCCTTACCCTAAAAACACGTAAAAACATAACTGAACCCCTCTATTTTTGCAACCATTCTGCTGTCCAAAGAAGAAAACCTCTGGGTTTTACAAAGAGCAGTAAAGTTAATAATAAAATATTACGAAGCAGAGAGTTGCCAGGTATGACGTCTCTGGATCATTTGAGATTATTCTGGAAACATCTGGGCCTGCATCGTACTCTTAACAGACCGGGGAGAACGATGGCTTTGTGGATTAAACACCATGCCACTCACGTGGTGTGGATCGCACAGAGAGTCTGTTGAATGTGCTGCTCAACTCCCTTCCAAAGAAGTCTTCTGACCTCAATGGCCTGGTTCAATAAAGGTCAACAACAACAACAACAAAAAGTCAAATACAAAAAGAATCATACTGATTTATGGTCTATCTTTTGAGTTAAATACTCTATTAGGCTTACGTGATCCTTGAATTCAGAATCATCAAATCAATGATTATTTTTGCTGTGCGATTACAGATTGTGCTAGTGTTATTAGTGGTGAGACACAGATAAATCTAACTGTCGATAGGTACTACTGCCAGCATACTGAATTCAGAGGCCGTTCCTTCTTTTGCTAGAGTAAAATATGTACCTGCTGTGTACCAACCTGACTATCAACAAGGGCTTTACTACAAATTATAGCTAGATGGCCACGACATTAACGCAGCTTGCTAGCTGACATTAGCTTTCTGCAGCAGGCACAAGCCAAACAAGCTACTGCAACCTTGTGGTCTGTGTTAGGATTCTATTAGATCGGTGGTGGAGCTGTGCTTATGTGAACAACAATGAGTTAAACTGCAGACACTCTGGGAGGAACTGCCGACACTCTGGGAGGAACTACCGACACTCTGGGAGGAACTGCAGACACTCTGGGAGGAACTGCAGACACTCTGGGCGGAACTGCAGACACTCTGGGCGGAACTGCAGACACTCTGGGCGGAACTGCAGACACTCTGGGAGGAACTGCAGACACTCTGGGAGGAACTGCAGACACTCTGGGCGGAACTGCAGACACTCTGGGAGGAACTGCAGACACTCTGGGAGGAACTGCAGACACTCTGGGAGGAACTGCAGACACTCTGGGCAGAAGCACTAAGTACATCTATGTGTCTGAGTCCTTGCATCTTATAAGATTTGATATTGTGTGTACTTGTAATCAATGACTTTATGAAACTGACTTTACATGAAGACTTATTGTTAACGGTGTGGAACGTTCTAGACATCTGGATCCCAACATTTAACTAGATACATATTTTATTGTTTAACGGTACAACATATTACAATAATCTCATGTCAGTGAGCTACAACAAGGTAAACTCATCTCATGTCAGTGAGCGACAACAAGGTAAACTCATCTCATGTCAGTGAGCTACAACAAGGTAAACTCATCTCATGTCAGTGAGCTACAACAAGGTAAACTCATCTCATGTCAGTGAGCGACAACAAGGTAAACTCATCTCATGTCAGTGAGCTACAACAAGGTAAACTCATCTCATGTCAGTGAGCGACAACAAGGTAAACTCATCTCATGTCAGTGAGCTACAACAAGGTAAACTCATCTCATGTCAGTGAGCTACAACAAGGTAAACTCATCTCATGTCAGTGAGCTACAACAAGGTAAACTCATCTCATGTCAGTGAGCTACAACAAGGTAAACTCATCTCATGAATCTCCTGCTTTATACAGAACATCCAAACAAACTGGTGTTGACCTGACACTTAGGCTGGAGAGAGAACGAACAAATCACATTGGGATGAACAACAACCGTCACAACGCATGTTTAGATTACTTACCAACTATATAGTTAAATAAATTATACAAATAATCTCTTATGTAAAAACATAAAACGTAATTCTCTCAGCAAAGACAAAACAACAAACCATAAGTAACTGGTTCAGGATGGATTCTCCCCCCACCAACATCACCATTCAACCACGGAGAGACAAATACATAGCCTGGATCCAGATCTGGTTGTGTTGTCTTGCCAACTCCTAAGGTGACAATGACCATAGGAGCTGGCAAGACAGCACAAGCAGATCAGGGGACCGAGCTATGGGACCAGGATACCAAATACAGGATATGGTGGTTAGTACCAGCTTTAGTCTCAAAAAATACACTGTATCTATTTATAAACAACAACAATAAACAAAACACATTCAACCATTTTCAATTTCATATTTCTAAAATACAATCTAGAATATGTAGATATATACAATTCCCACAGTATTACACGATACAAAACATATTCTTCAGAAAGTGAAGAATAAATGAAGAGGGTCAGAGGAAGAATAAGAGCTGTTCGGGTTCTTAATAATATATTTGTTTTTTGTCAAAATAAAGTACTAAATTAAAGTACTAAAGTACTAAGTACTAGATTAAATGTAAAAAGAT
Organism: Oncorhynchus kisutch; assembly: GCF_002021735.2. Classification (NCBI taxonomy): domain Eukaryota; kingdom Metazoa; phylum Chordata; class Actinopteri; order Salmoniformes; family Salmonidae; genus Oncorhynchus; species Oncorhynchus kisutch. The sequence goes on along the minus strand of NC_034196.2, from coordinate 46,689,694 downwards.
CCAGTTTAGACTGATTTGAGCGAATGCGAACTTTCCACTTATGTCCGATTTAGGATTCACCTCATTGTGTGTTGAAAAAGATGATTCCTTCCAGTTTAAGAGCAGGAAGGGTTTGAACCAGTAACCTCCTGCATTAGATCTGCAGTCCAGATGAGAGCAGGAGGGTTTTGAACCAGGAACCTCCTGCATTAGATCTGCAGTCCAGATGAGAGCAGGAAGTGTTTGAACCAGTAACCTCCTGCACTAGTTATTCAGGGTCCAGATGTGAACCAACACTGATTACAGTACTAGATCTGCTACTAGAGTCCAGATGAGAGCAGGAGGGTTTTGAACCAGTAACCTCCTGCATTAGATCTGCAGTCCAGATGAGAGCAGGAGGGTTTTGAACCAGGAACCTCCTGCATTAGTGCTGCAGTCCAGATGAGAGCAGGAGGGTTTTGAACCAGGAACCTCCTGCATTAGTGCTGCAGTCCAGATGAGAGCAGGAGGGTTTTGAACCAGAAACCTCCTGTACTAGATGTGCAATCCAGATGTCACCCAACATTGTTAACAGTATACAGAATTACAGTGTTTTTGAAATAGATTGATGAGGATTTTTCTTCCAGTTTTTGTGTAAAAGTTTAACCAACAACCTCATACTTTAGACTAGAGTTACTACCAGTGTCCAGGTGTGAACCAATACTGTTAACCGTAACCAGATGACAGACAGCGGCGTGGAGGCGGAGCAGCCTGACGACCACCTGTGGTGATTGGTTCTGCCGTGGCCGTGGCCGTGGGCGAGGCCTCTTTCATGGTGGTGAGGCCCTACGGTGATGTAACCGTTGACGATACGCACCAGCGGAGGTAGAGGAGACTGGACTGTGGTGCTGAGAGACAACAGAGACAAGAGGATTGCATGTTAGATTAAGATTGGATAGGAGTTATGTCACGTTAGATTAAGATTGGATAGGAGTTATGTTATGTTAGATTAAGATTGGATAGGAGTTATGTTATGTTAGATTAAGATTGGATAGGAGTTATGTCATGTTAGATTAAGATTGGATAGGAGTTATGTTATGTTAGATTAAGATTGGATAGGAGTTATGTCATGTTAGATTAAGATTGGATAGGAGTTATGTTATGTTAGATTAAGATTGGATAGGAGTTATGTTATGTTAGATTAAGATTGGATAGGAGTTATGTTATGTTAGATTCACCACGGATAGTAATCAGTGTGTTATGTCCGTCTGTGGGTTGAGAGATGATGTCACACATTCCCTGCCAACACACGGTCTCAGACTCTCCCTTGAAACAAATATTATGTAATCTCAACGTGACTTTCCTCAATAAACAAATTATAAAAACAAAATATTATTTTATATTAGTATTATTATATTATTAGTTATTTGCCCAGTCAGATATAGAGGGGTTATTAACCCAGTCAGATATAGAGGAGTTATTTACCCAGTCAGATATAGAGGAGTTATTAACCCAGTCAGATATAGAGGAGTTATTAACCCAGTCAGATATAGAGGAGTTATTAACCCAGTCAGATATAGAGGAGTTATTAACCCAGTCAGATATAGAGGGGTTATTAACCCAGTCAGATATAGAGGGGTTATTAACCCAGTCAGATATAGAGGAGTTATTAACCCAGTCAGATATAGAGGAGTTATTAACCCAGTCAGATATAGAGGAGTTATTAACCCAGTCAGATATAGAGGAGTTATTAACCCAGTCAGATATAGAGGAGTTATTAACCCAGTCAGATATAGAGGAGTTATTAACCCAGTCAGATATAGAGGAGTTATTTACCCAGTCAGATATAGAGGGGTTATTAACCCAGTCAGATATAGAGGAGTTATTTACCCAGTCAGATATAGAGGAGTTATTAACCCAGTCAGATATAGAGGAGTTATTAACCCAGTCAGATATAGAGGAGTTATTAACCCAGTCAGATATAGAGGAGTTATTAACCCAGTCAGATATAGAGGAGTTATTAACCCAGTCAGATATAGAGGAGTTATTTACCCAGTCAGATATAGAGGAGTTATTTACCCAGTCAGATATAGAGGAGTTATTAACCCAGTCAGATATAGAGGAGTTATTAACCCAGTCAGATATAGAGGAGTTATTAACCCAGTCAGATATAGAGGAGTTATTTACCCAGTCAGATATAGAGGAGTTATTTACCCAGTCAGATATAGAGGGGTTATTAACCCAGTCAGATATAGAGGGGTTATTAACCCAGTCAGATATAGAGGAGTTATTTACCCAGTCAGAGGGGTTATTAACCCAGTCAGATATAGAGGAGTTATTTACCCAGTCAGAGGGGTTATTTGCCCAGTCAGATATAGAGGAGTTATTAACCCAGTCAGATATAGAGGAGTTATTAACCCAGTCAGATATAGAGGGGTTATTAACCCAGTCAGATATAGAGGAGTTATTAACCCAGTCAGATATAGAGGAGTTATTAACCCAGTCAGATATAGAGGGGTTATTAACCCAGTCAGATATAGAAGAGTTATTAACCCAGTCAGATATAGAGGAGTTATTTACCCAGTCAGATATAGAGGGGTTATTAACCCAGTCAGATATAGAGGAGTTATTAACCCAGTCAGATATAGAGGAGTTATTAACCCAGTCAGATATAGAGGAGTTATTTACCCAGTCAGATATAGAGGAGTTATTTACCCAGTCAGAGGGGTTATTTACCCAGTCAGATATAGAGGAGTTATTAACCCAGTCAGATATAGAGGGGTTATTAACCCAGTCAGATATAGAGGAGTTATTAACCCAGTCAGATATAGAGGGGTTATTAACCCAGTCAGATATAGAGGAGTTATTAACCCAGTCAGATATAGAGGAGTTATTAACCCAGTCAGATATAGAAGAGTTATTAACCCAGTCAGATATAGAGGAGTTATTTACCCAGTCAGATATAGAGGGGTTATTAACCCAGTCAGATATAGAGGAGTTATTAACCCAGTCAGATATAGAGGAGTTATTAACCCAGTCAGATATAGAGGAGTTATTTACCCAGTCAGATATAGAGGAGTTATTTACCCAGTCAGATGGGTTATTTACCCAGTCAGATATAGAGGAGTTATTTACCCAGTCAGAGGGGTTATTTACCCAGTCAGATATAGAGGAGTTATTTACCCAGTCAGATATAGAGGGGTTATTTACCCAGTCAGATATATAGGAGTTATTTACCCAGTCAGAGGGGTTATTTACCCAGTCAGATATAGAGAAGTTATTAACCCAGTCAGATATAGAGGAGTTATTAACCCAGTCAGAGGGGTTATTTACCCAGTCAGATATAGAGGAGTTATTAACCCAGTCAGATATAGAGGAGTTATTTACCCAGTCAGATATAGAGGAGTTATTTACCCAGTCAGATATAGAGGAGTTATTAACCCAGTCAGATATAGAGGAGTTATTAACCCAGTCAGATATAGAGGAGTTATTAACCCAGTCAGATATAGAGGAGTTATTAACCCAGTCAGATATAGAGGAGTTATTTACCCAGTCAGATATAGAGGAGTTATTTACCCAGTCAGATATAGAGGGGTTATTAACCCAGTCAGATATAGAGGGGTTATTAACCCAGTCAGATATAGAGGAGTTATTTACCCAGTCAGAGGGGTTATTAACCCAGTCAGATATAGAGGAGTTATTTACCCAGTCAGCGGGGTTATTTGCCCAGTCAGATATAGAGGAGTTATTAACCCAGTCAGATATAGAGGAGTTATTAACCCAGTCAGATATAGAGGGGTTATTAACCCAGTCAGATATAGAGGAGTTATTAACCCAGTCAGATATAGAGGAGTTATTAACCCAGTCAGATATAGAGGGGTTATTAACCCAGTCAGATATAGAAGAGTTATTAACCCAGTCAGATATAGAGGAGTTATTTACCCAGTCAGATATAGAGGGGTTATTAACCCAGTCAGATATAGAGGAGTTATTAACCCAGTCAGATATAGAGGAGTTATTAACCCAGTCAGATATAGAGGAGTTATTTACCCAGTCAGATATAGAGGAGTTATTTACCCAGTCAGATGGGTTATTTACCCAGTCAGATATAGAGGAGTTATTTACCCAGTCAGAGGGGTTATTTACCCAGTCAGATATAGAGGAGTTATTTACCCAGTCAGATATAGAGGGGTTATTTACCCAGTCAGATATAGAGGAGTTATTTACCCAGTCAGAGGGGTTATTTACCCAGTCAGATATAGAGAAGTTATTAACCCAGTCAGATATAGAGGAGTTATTAACCCAGTCAGAGGGGTTATTTACCCAGTCAGATATAGAGGAGTTATTAACCCAGTCAGAGGGGTTATTTACCCAGTCAGATATAGAGGAGTTATTAACCCAGTCAGCGGGGTTATTTACCCAGTGAGATATAGAGGAGTTATTAACCCAGTCAGATATAGAGGAGTTATTTACCCAGTCAGATATAGAGGGGTTATTAACCCAGTCAGATATAGAGGAGTTATTTACCCAGTCAGATATAGAGGGGTTATTAACCCAGTCAGATATAGAGGAGTTATTTACCCAGTCAGATATAGAGGGGTTATTAACCCAGTCAGATATAGAGGAGTTATTTACCCAGTCAGAGGTGTTATTTGCCCAGTCAGATATAGAGGAGTTATTTACCCAGTCAGATATAGAGGAGTTATTTACCCAGTCAGATATAGAGGAGTTATTAACCCAGTCAGATATAGAGGAGTTATTTACCCAGTCAGAGGGGTTATTTGCCCAGTCAGATATAGAGGAGTTATTAACCCAGTCAGATATAGAGGGGTTATTAACCCAGTCAGATATAGAGGAGTTATTTACCCAGTCAGAGGGGTTATTTACCCAGTCAGATATTGAGGAGTTATTTACCCAGTCAGATATAGAGGAGTTATTTACCCAGTCAGAGGGGTTATTTACCGAGTCAGATATAGAGGAGTTATTTACCCAGTCAGATATAGAGGGGTTATTTACCCAGTCAGATATAGAGGGGTTATTTACCCAGTCAGATATAGAAGAGTTATTTACCCCGTCAGATATAGAGGGGTTATTTACCCAGTCAGATATAGAGGAGTTATTAACCCAGTCAGATATAGAGGGGTTATTTACCCAGTCAGATATAGAGGAGTTATTCACCCAGTCAGATATAGAGGGGTTATTTACCAAGTCAGATATAGAGGAGTTATTAACCCAGTCAGATATAGAGGAGTTATTTACCCAGTCAGAGGGGTTATTTACCCAGTCAGATATAGAGGGGTTATTTACCCAGTCAGAGGGGTTATTTACCCAGTCAGATATAGAGGAGTTATTAACCCAGTCAGATATAGAGGAGTTATTAACCCAGTCAGATATAGAGGGGTTATTTACCCAGTCAGATATAGAGGAGTTATTAACCCAGTCAGATATAGAGGAGTTATTTACCCAGTCAGTTATAGAAGAGTTATTTACCCCGTCAGATATAGAGGGGTTATTTACCCAGTCAGATATAGAGGAGTTATTAACCCAGTCAGATATAGAGGGGTTATTTACCCAGTCAGATATAGAGGAGTTATTCACCCAGTCAGATATAGAGGGGTTATTTACCAAGTCAGATATAGAGGAGTTATTAACCCAGTCAGATATAGAGGAGTTATTTACCCAGTCAGAGGGGTTATTTACCCAGTCAGATATAGAGGGGTTATTTACCCAGTCAGAGGGGTTATTTACCCAGTCAGATATAGAGGAGTTATTAACCCAGTCAGATATAGAGGGGTTATTTACCCAGTCAGATATAGAGGAGTTATTAACCCAGTCAGATATAGAGGAGTTATTTACCCAGTCAGATATAGAGGAGTTATTTACCCAGTCAGATATAGAGGAGTTATTTACCCAGTCAGATATAGATGGGTTATTAATCCAGTCAGATATAGAGGGGTTATTTACCCAGTCAGATATAGAGGAGTTATTAACCCAGTCAGATATAGAGGGGTTATTAACCCAGTCAGATATAGAGGAGTTATTTACCCAGTCAGATATAGAGGGGTTATTAACCCAGTCAGATATAGAGGAGTTATTAACCCAGTCAGATATAGAGGAGTTATTAACCCAGTCAGATATAGAGGAGTTATTTACCCAGTCAGATATAGAGGAGTTATTTACCCAGTCAGATATAGAGGAGTTATTTACCCAGTCAGATATAGAGGAGTTATTTACCCAGTCAGAGGGGTTATTTACCCAGTCAGATATAGAGGAGTTATTTACCCAGTCAGATATAGAGGGGTTATTTACCCAGTCAGATATAGAGGAGTTATTTACCCAGTCAGAGGGGTTATTTACCCAGTCAGATATAGAGAAGTTATTAACCCAGTCAGATATAGAGGAGTTATTAACCCAGTCAGAGGGGTTATTTACCCAGTCAGATATAGAGGAGTTATTAACCCAGTCAGAGGGGTTATTTACCCAGTCAGATATAGAGGAGTTATTAACCCAGTCAGAGGGGTTATTTACCCAGTCAGATATAGAGGAGTTATTAACCCAGTCAGATATAGAGGAGTTATTTACCCAGTCAGATATAGAGGGGTTATTAACCCAGTCAGATATAGAGGAGTTATTCACCCAGTCAGATATAGAGGGGTTATTTACCAAGTCAGATATAGAGGAGTTATTAACCCAGTCAGATATAGAGGAGTTATTTACCCAGTCAGAGGGGTTATTTACCCAGTCAGATATAGAGGGGTTATTTACCCAGTCAGAGGGGTTATTTACCCAGTCAGATATAGAGGAGTTATTAACCCAGTCAGATATAGAGGAGTTATTAACCCAGTCAGATATAGAGGGGTTATTTACCCAGTCAGATATAGAGGAGTTATTAACCCAGTCAGATATAGAGGAGTTATTTACCCAGTCAGTTATAGAAGAGTTATTTACCCCGTCAGATATAGAGGGGTTATTTACCCAGTCAGATATAGAGGAGTTATTAACCCAGTCAGATATAGAGGGGTTATTTACCCAGTCAGATATAGAGGAGTTATTCACCCAGTCAGATATAGAGGGGTTATTTACCAAGTCAGATATAGAGGAGTTATTAACCCAGTCAGATATAGAGGAGTTATTTACCCAGTCAGAGGGGTTATTTACCCAGTCAGATATAGAGGGGTTATTTACCCAGTCAGAGGGGTTATTTACCCAGTCAGATATAGAGGAGTTATTAACCCAGTCAGATATAGAGGGGTTATTTACCCAGTCAGATATAGAGGAGTTATTAACCCAGTCAGATATAGAGGAGTTATTTACCCAGTCAGATATAGAGGAGTTATTTACCCAGTCAGATATAGAGGAGTTATTTACCCAGTCAGATATAGATGGGTTATTAACCCAGTCAGATATAGAGGGGTTATTTACCCAGTCAGATATAGAGGAGTTATTAACCCAGTCAGATATAGAGGGGTTATTAACCCAGTCAGATATAGAGGAGTTATTTACCCAGTCAGATATAGAGGGGTTATTAACCCAGTCAGATATAGAGGAGTTATTAACCCAGTCAGATATAGAGGAGTTATTAACCCAGTCAGATATAGAGGAGTTATTTACCCAGTCAGATATAGAGGAGTTATTTACCCAGTCAGATGGGTTATTTACCCAGTCAGATATAGAGGAGTTATTTACCCAGTCAGAGGGGTTATTTACCCAGTCAGATATAGAGGAGTTATTTACCCAGTCAGATATAGAGGGGTTATTTACCCAGTCAGATATAGAGGAGTTATTTACCCAGTCAGAGGGGTTATTTACCCAGTCAGATATAGAGAAGTTATTAACCCAGTCAGATATAGAGGAGTTATTAACCCAGTCAGAGGGGTTATTTACCCCGTCAGATATAGAGGAGTTATTAACCCAGTCAGAGGGGTTATTTACCCAGTCAGATATAGAGGAGTTATTAACCCAGTCAGAGGGGTTATTTACCCAGTCAGATATAGAGGAGTTATTAACCCAGTCAGATATAGAGGAGTTATTTACCCAGTCAGATATAGAGGGGTTATTAACCCAGTCAGATATAGAGGAGTTATTTACCCAGTCAGATATAGAGGGGTTATTAACCCAGTAAGATATAGAGGAGTTATTAACCCAGTCAGATATAGAGGAGTTATTAACCCAGTCAGATATAGAGGAGTTATTTACCCAGTCAGATATAGAGGGGTTATTAACCCAGTCAGATATAGAGGAGTTATTAACCCAGTCAGATATAGAGGAGTTATTTACCCAGTCAGATATAGAGGAGTTATTTACCCAGTCAGATATAGAGGAGTTATTTACCCAGTCAGATATAGCTGGGTTATTAACCCAGTCAGATATAGAGGGGTTATTTACCCAGTCAGATATAGAGGAGTTATTAACCCAGTCAGATATAGAGGGGTTATTAACCCAGTCAGATATAGAGGAGTTATTTACCCAGTCAGATATAGAGGGGTTATTAACCCAGTCAGATATAGAGGAGTTATTAACCCAGTCAGATATAGAGGAGTTATTAACCCAGTCAGATATAGAGGAGTTATTTACCCAGTCAGATATAGAGGAGTTATTTACCCAGTCAGATGGGTTATTTACCCAGTCAGATATAGAGGAGTTATTTACCCAGTCAGAGGGGTTATTTACCCAGTCAGATATAGAGGAGTTATTTACCCAGTCAGATATAGAGGGGTTATTTACCCAGTCAGATATAGAGGAGTTATTTACCCAGTCAGAGGGGTTATTTACCCAGTCAGATATAGAGAAGTTATTAACCCAGTCAGATATAGAGGAGTTATTAACCCAGTCAGAGGGGTTATTTACCCAGTCAGATATAGAGGAGTTATTAACCCAGTCAGAGGGGTTATTTACCCAGTCAGATATAGAGGAGTTATTAACCCAGTCAGAGGGGTTATTTACCCAGTCAGATATAGAGGAGTTATTAACCCAGTCAGATATAGAGGAGTTATTTACCCAGTCAGATATAGAGGGGTTATTAACCCAGCCAGATATAGAGGAGTTATTTACCCAGTCAGATATAGAGGGGTTATTAACCCAGTCAGATATAGAGGAGTTATTAACCCAGTCAGATATAGAGGAGTTATTAACCCAGTCAGATATAGAGGAGTTATTTACCCAGTCAGATATAGAGGGGTTATTAACCCAGTCAGATATAGAGGAGTTATTAACCCAGTCAGATATAGAGGGGTTATTAACCCAGTCGGATATAGAGGAGTTATTAACCCAGTCAGATATAGAGGAGTTATTTACCCAGTCAGATATAGAGGAGTTATTAACCCAGTCAGATATAGAGGAGTTATTTACCCAGTCAGATATAGAGGGGTTATTAACCCAGTCAGATATAGAGGAGTTATTTACCCAGTCAGATATAGAGGGGTTATTAACCCAGTCAAATATAGAGGAGTTATTTACCCAGTCAGATATAGAGGGGTTATTAACCCAGTCAGATATAGAGGAGTTATTAACCCAGTCAGATATAGAGGAGTTATTTACCCAGTCAGATATAGAGGAGTTATTTACCCAGTCAGATGGGTTATTTACCCAGTCAGATATAGAGGAGTTATTTACCCAGTCAGAGGGGTTATTTACCCAGTCAGATATAGAGGAGTTATTTACCCAGTCAGATATAGAGGGGTTATTTACCCAGTCAGATATAGAGGAGTTATTTACCCAGTCAGAGGGGTTATTTACCCAGTCAGATATAGAGAAGTTATTAACCCAGTCAGATATAGAGGAGTTATTAACCCAGTCAGATGGGTTATTTACCCAGTCAGATATAGAGGAGTTATTAACCCAGTCAGAGGGGTTATTTACCCAGTCAGATATAGAGGAGTTATTAACCCAGTCAGAGGGGTTATTTACCCAGTCAGATATAGAGGAGTTATTAACCCAGTCAGATATAGAGGAGTTATTTACCCAGTCAGATATAGAGGGGTTATTAACCCAGCCAGATATAGAGGAGTTATTTACCCAGTCAGATATAGAGGGGTTATTAACCCAGTCAGATATAGAGGAGTTATTAACCCAGTCAGATATAGAGGAGTTATTAACCCAGTCAGATATAGAGGAGTTATTTACCCAGTCAGATATAGAGGGGTTATTAACCCAGTCAGATATAGAGGAGTTATTAACCCAGTCAGATATAGAGGGGTTATTAACCCAGTCGGATATAGAGGAGTTATTAACCCAGTCAGATATAGAGGAGTTATTTACCCAGTCAGATATAGAGGAGTTATTAACCCAGTCAGATATAGAGGAGTTATTTACCCAGTCAGATATAGAGGGGTTATTAACCCAGTCAGATATAGAGGAGTTATTTACCCAGTCAGATATAGAGGGGTTATTAACCCAGTCAAATATAGAGGAGTTATTTACCCAGTCAGATATAGAGGGGTTATTAACCCAGTCAGATATAGAGGAGTTATTTACCCAGTCAGAGGTGTTATTTGCCCAGTCAGATATAGAGGAGTTATTTACCCAGTCAGATATAGAGGAGTTATTTACCCAGTCAGATATAGAGGAGTTATTAACCCAGTCAGATATAGAGGAGTTATTTACCCAGTCAGAGGGGTTATTTGCCCAGTCAGATATAGAGGAGTTATTAACCCAGTCAGATATAGAGGGGTTATTAACCCAGTCAGATATAGAGGAGTTATTTACCCAGTCAGAGGGGTTATTTACCCAGTCAGATATTGAGGAGTTATTTACCCAGTCAGATATAGAGGAGTTATTTACCCAGTCAGAGGGGTTATTTACCGAGTCAGATATAGAGGAGTTATTTACCCAGTCAGATATAGAGGGGTTATTTACCCAGTCAGATATAGAGGGGTTATTTACCCAGTCAGATATAGAAGAGTTATTAACCCAGTCAGATATAGAGGGGTTATTTACCCAGTCAGATATAGAGGAGTTATTCACCCAGTCAGATATAGAGGGGTTATTTACCAAGTCAGATATAGAGGAGTTATTAACCCAGTCAGATATAGAGGAGTTATTAACCCAGTCAGATATAGAGGGGTTATTTACCCAGTCAGATATAGAGGAGTTATTCACCCAGTCAGATATAGAGGGGTTATTTACCAAGTCAGATATAGAGGAGTTATTAACCCAGTCAGATATAGAGGAGTTATTTACCCAGTCAGAGGGGTTATTTACCCAGTCAGATATAGAGGGGTTATTTACCCAGTCAGAGGGGTTATTTACCCAGTCAGATATAGAGGAGTTATTAACCCAGTCAGATATAGAGGGGTTATTTACCCAGTCAGATATAGAGGAGTTATTAACCCAGTCAGATATAGAGGAGTTATTTACCCAGTCAGATATAGAGGAGTTATTTACCCAGTCAGATATAGAGGAGTTATTTACCCAGTCAGATATAGATGGGTTATTAACCCAGTCAGATATAGAGGGGTTATTTACCCAGTCAGATATAGAGGAGTTATTAACCCAGTCAGATATAGAGGGGTTATTAACCCAGTCAGATATAGAGGAGTTATTTACCCAGTCAGATATAGAGGGGTTATTAACCCAGTCAGATATAGAGGAGTTATTAACCCAGTCAGATATAGAGGAGTTATTAACCCAGTCAGATATAGAGGAGTTATTTACCCAGTCAGATATAGAGGAGTTATTTACCCAGTCAGATGGGTTATTTACCCAGTCAGATATAGAGGAGTTATTTACCCAGTCAGAGGGGTTATTTACCCAGTCAGATATAGAGGAGTTATTTACCCAGTCAGATATAGAGGGGTTATTTACCCAGTCAGATATAGAGGAGTTATTTACCCAGTCAGAGGGGTTATTTACCCAGTCAGATATAGAGAAGTTATTAACCCAGTCAGATATAGAGGAGTTATTAACCCAGTCAGAGGGGTTATTTACCCAGTCAGATATAGAGGAGTTATTAACCCAGTCAGAGGGGTTATTTACCCAGTCAGATATAGAGGAGTTATTAACCCAGTCAGAGGGGTTATTTACCCAGTCAGATATAGAGGAGTTATTAACCCAGTCAGATATAGAGGAGTTATTTACCCAGTCAGATATAGAGGGGTTATTAACCCAGTCAGATATAGAGGAGTTATTTACCCAGTCAGATATAGAGGGGTTATTAACCCAGTCAGATATAGAGGAGTTATTAATCCAGTCAGATATAGAGGAGTTATTAACCCAGTCAGATATAGAGGAGTTATTTACCCAGTCAGATATAGAGGGGTTATTAACCCAGTCAGATATAGAGGAGTTATTAACCCAGTCAGATATAGAGGGGTTATTAACCCAGTCGGATATAGAGGAGTTATTAACCCAGTCAGATATAGAGGAGTTATTTACCCAGTCAGATATAGAGGAGTTATTAACCCAGTCAGATATAGAGGAGTTATTTACCCAGTCAGATATAGAGGGGTTATTAACCCAGGCAGATATAGAGGAGTTATTTACCCAGTCAGATATAGAGGGGTTATTAACCCAGTCAGATATAGAGGAGTTATTTACCCAGTCAGATATAGAGGGGTTATTAACCCAGTAAGATATAGAGGAGTTATTTACCCAGTCAGAGGTGTTATTTGCCCAGTCAGATATAGAGGAGTTATTTACCCAGTCAGATATAGAGGAGTTATTTACCCAGTCAGATATAGAGGAGTTATTAACCCAGTCAGATATAGAGGAGTTATTTACCCAGTCAGAGGGGTTATTTGCCCAGTCAGATATAGAGGAGTTATTAACCCAGTCAGATATAGAGGGGTTATTAACCCAGTCAGATATAGAGGAGTTATTTACCCAGTCAGAGGGGTTATTTACCCAGTCAGATATTGAGGAGTTATTTACCCAGTCAGATATAGAGGAGTTATTTACCCAGTCAGAGGGGTTATTTACCGAGTCAGATATAGAGGAGTTATTTACCCAGTCAGATATAGAGGGGTTATTTACCCAGTCAGATATAGAGGGGTTATTTACCCAGTCAGATATAGAAGAGTTATTTACCCCGTCAGATATAGAGGGGTTATTTACCCAGTCAGATATAGAGGAGTTATTAACCCAGTCAGATATAGAGGGGTAATTTACCCAGTCAGATATAGAGGAGTTATTCACCCAGTCAGATATAGAGGGGTTATTTACCAAGTCAGATATAGAGGAGTTATTAACCCAGTCAGATATAGAGGAGTTATTTACCCAGTCAGAGGGGTTATTTACCCAGTCAGATATAGAGGGGTTATTTACCCAGTCAGAGGGGTTATTTACCCAGTCAGATATAGAGGAGTTATTAACCCAGTCAGATATAGAGGAGTTATTAACCCAGTCAGATATAGAGGGGTTATTTACCCAGTCAGATATAGAGGAGTTATTAACCCAGTCAGATATAGAGGAGTTATTTACCCAGTCAGTTATAGAAGAGTTATTTACCCCGTCAGATATAGAGGGGTTATTTACCCAGTCAGATATAGAGGAGTTATTAACCCAGTCAGATATAGAGGGGTTATTTACCCAGTCAGATATAGAGGAGTTATTCACCCAGTCAGATATAGAGGGGTTATTTACCAAGTCAGATATAGAGGAGTTATTAACCCAGTCAGATATAGAGGAGTTATTTACCCAGTCAGAGGGGTTATTTACCCAGTCAGATATAGAGGGGTTATTTACCCAGTCAGAGGGGTTATTTACCCAGTCAGATATAGAGGAGTTATTTACCCAGTCAGATATAGAGGGGTTATTTACCCAGTCAGATATAGAGGAGTTATTAACCCAGTCAGATATAGAGGAGTTATTTACCCAGTCAGATATAGAGGAGTTATTTACCCAGTCAGATATAGAGGAGTTATTTACCCAGTCAGATATAGATGGGTTATTAACCCAGTCAGATATAGAGGGGTTATTTACCCAGTCAGATATAGAGGAGTTATTAACCCAGTCAGATATAGAGGGGTTATTAACCCAGTCAGATATAGAGGAGTTATTTACCCAGTCAGAGGGGTTATTTACCCAGTCAGATATAGAGGGGTTATTTACCCTGTCAGATGGGTTATTTACCCAGTCAGATATAGAGGAGTTATTAACCCAGTCAGATATAGAGGAGTTATTTACCCAGTCAGAGGGGTTATTTACCGAGTCAGATATAGAGGAGTTATTTACCCAGTCAGATATAGAGGGGTTATTTACCCAGTCAGATATAGAGGGGTTATTTACCCAGTCAGATATAGAGGGGTTATTTACCCAGTCAGATATAGAAGAGTTATTTACCCCGTCAGATATAGAGGGGTTATTTACCCAGTCAGATATAGAGGAGTTATTAACCCAGTCAGATATAGAGGGGTTATTTACCCAGTCAGATATAGAGGAGTTATTCACCCAGTCAGATATAGAGGGGTTATTTACCAAGTCAGATATAGAGGAGTTATTAACCCAGTCAGATATAGAGGAGTTATTTACCCAGTCAGAGGGGTTATTTACCCAGTCAGATATAGAGGGGTTATTTACCCAGTCAGAGGGGTTATTTACCCAGTCAGATATAGAGGAGTTATTAACCCAGTCAGATATAGAGGAGTTATTAACCCAGTCAGATATAGAGGGGTTATTTACCCCGTCAGATATAGAGGAGTTATTAACCCAGTCAGATATAGAGGAGTTATTTACCCAGTCAGTTATAGAAGAGTTATTTACCCCGTCAGATATAGAGGGGTTATTTACCCAGTCAGATATAGAGGAGTTATTAACCCAGTCAGATATAGAGGGGTTATTTACCCAGTCAGATATAGAGGAGTTATTCACCCAGTCAGATATAGAGGGGTTATTTACCAAGTCAGATACAGAGGAGTTATTAACCCAGTCAGATATAGAGGAGTTATTTACCCAGTCAGAGGGGTTATTTACCCAGTCAGATATAGAGGGGTTATTTACCCAGTCAGAGGGGTTATTTACCCAGTCAGATATAGAGGAGTTATTAACCCAGTCAGATATAGAGGGGTTATTTACCCAGTCAGATATAGAGGAGTTATTAACCCAGTCAGATATAGAGGAGTTATTTACCCAGTCAGATATAGAGGAGTTATTTACCCAGTCAGATATAGAGGAGTTATTTACCCAGTCAGATATAGATGGGTTATTAACCCAGTCAGATATAGAGGGGTTATTTACCCAGTCAGATATAGAGGAGTTATTAACCCAGTCAGATATAGAGGGGTTATTAACCCAGTCAGATATAGAGGAGTTATTTACCCAGTCAGAGGGGTTATTTACCCAGTCAGATATAGAGGGGTTATTTACCCTGTCAGATGGGTTATTTACCCAGTCAGATATAGAGGAGTTATTAACCCAGTCAGATATAGAGGAGTTATTTACCCAGTCAGAGGGGTTATTTACCGAGTCAGATATAGAGGAGTTATTTACCCAGTCAGATATAGAGGGGTTATTTACCCAGTCAGATATAGAGGGGTTATTTACCCAGTCAGATATAGAGGAGTTATTCACCCAGTCAGATATAGAGGGGTTATTTACCAAGTCAGATATAGAGGAGTTATTAACCCAGTCAGATATAGAGGAGTTATTTACCCAGTCAGAGGGGTTATTTACCCAGTCAGATATAGAGGGGTTATTTACCCAGTCAGAGGGGTTATTTACCCAGTCAGATATAGAGGAGTTATTAACCCAGTCAGATATAGAGGAGTTATTAACCCAGTCAGATATAGAGGGGTTATTTACCCAGTCAGATATAGAGGAGTTATTAACCCAGTCAGATATAGAGGAGTTATTTACCCAGTCAGATATAGAGGAGTTATTTACCCAGTCAGATATAGAGGAGTTATTTACCCAGTCAGATATAGATGGGTTATTAACCCAGTCAGATATAGAGGGGTTATTTACCCAGTCAGATATAGAGGAGTTATTAACCCAGTCAGATATAGAGGGGTTATTAACCCAGTCAGATATAGAGGAGTTATTTACCCAGTCAGAGGGGTTATTTACCCAGTCAGATATAGAGGGGTTATTTACCCTGTCAGATGGGTTATTTACCCAGTCAGATATAGAGGAGTTATTAACCCAGTCAGATATAGAGGAGTTATTTACCCAGTCAGAGGGGTTATTTACCGAGTCAGATATAGAGGAGTTATTTACCCAGTCAGATATAGAGGGGTTATTTACCCAGTCAGATATAGAGGGGTTATTTACCCAGTCAGATATAGAAGAGTTATTTACCCAGTCAGATATAGAGGGGTTATTTACCCAGTCAGATATAGAGGAGTTATTAACCCAGTCAGATATAGAGGAGTTATTTACCCAGTCAGATATAGAGGAGTTATTCACCCAGTCAGATATAGAGGGGTTATTTACCAAGTCAGATATAGAGGAGTTATTAACCCAGTCAGATATAGAGGAGTTATTTACCCAGTCAGAGGGGTTATTTACCCAGTCAGATATAGAGGGGTTATTTACCCAGTCAGATATAGATGAGTTATTAACCCAGTCAGATATAGAGGAGTTATTAACCCAGTCAGATATAGAGGGGTTATTTACCCGGTCAGATATAGAGGAGTTATTAACCCAGTCAGATATAGAGGAGTTATTTACCCAGTCAGATATAGAGGAGTTATTTACCCAGTCAGATATAGAGGAGTTATTTACCCAGTCAGATATAGATGGGTTATTAACCCAGTCAGATATAGAGGGGTTATTTACCGAGTCAGATATAGAGGAGTTATTAACCCAGTCAGATATAGAGGGGTTATTAACCCAGTCAGATATAGAGGAGTTATTTACCCAGTCAGAGGGGTTATTTACCCAGTCAGATATAGAGGGGTTATTTACCCTGTCAGATGGGTTATTTACCCAGTCAGATATAGAGGAGTTATTAACCCAGTCAGATATAGAGGAGTTATTTACCCAGTCAGATATAGAGGGGTTATTAACCCAGTCAGATATAGAGGAGTTATTTACCCAGTCAGATATAGAGGAGTTATTAACCCAGTCAGATATAGAGGGGTTATTTACCCAGTCAGATATAGAGGAGTTATTAACCCAGTCAGATATAGAGGAGTTATTTACCCAGTCAGATATAGAGGAGTTATTTACCCAGTCAGATATAGATGGGTTATTAACCCAGTCAGATATAGAGGGGTTATTTACCCAGTCAGATATAGAGGAGTTATTAACCCAGTCAGATATAGAGGAGTTATTCACCCAGTCAGATATAGAGGGGTTATTTACCCAGTCAGAGGAGTTATTAACCCAGTCAGATATAGAGGGGTTATTTACCCAGTCAGATATAGAGGAGTTATTTACCCAGTCAGATATAGAGGGGTTATTTACCCAGTCAGATATAGATGAGTTATTTACCCAGTCAGATATAGAGGGGTTATTTACCCAGTCAGATATAGAGGAGTTATTAACCCAGTCAGAGGGGTTATTAACCCAGTCAGAGGAGTTATTTACCCTGTCAGATATAGAGGAGTTATTAACCCAGTCAGATATTGAGGAGTTATTTACCCAGTCAGAGGGGTTATTTACCAAGTCAGATATAGAGGGGTTATTTGCCCAGTCAGATATAGAGGAGTTATTTACACAGTCAGATATAGAGGGGTTATTTACCCAGTCAGATATAGAGGGGTTATTAACCCAGTCAGAGGGGTTATTAACCCAGTCAGAGGGGTTATTTACCCAGTCAGATATATAGGGGTTATTTACCCAGTCAGATATAGAGGGGTTATTAACCCAGTCAGATATAGAGGGGTTATTAACCCAGTCAGATATAGAGGAGTTATTTACCCAGTCAGATATAGAGGGGTTATTTACCCAGTCAGAGGGGTTATTTACCCAGTCAGATATAGAGGGGTTATTTACCCAGTCAGATATAGAGGAGTCATTTACCCAGTCAGATATAGAGGAGTTATTTACCCAGTCAGATATAGAGGGGTTATTTACCCAGTCAGATATAGAGGAGTTATTTACCCAGTCAGATATAGAGGGGTTATTAACCCAGTCAGATGAGTTATTTACCCAGTCAGATATAGAGGAGTTATTTACCCAGTCAGATATAGAGGAGTTATTAACCCAGTCAGAGGAGTTATTTACCCAGTCAGCGGGGTTATTTAACCAGTCAGAGGAGGAGTCAAACATTGATACTGTTCCTAGTTTAACTGTTGTTACATAATGATGTCAAACATTGATACTGTTGCTAGTTTAGCTGCTAATGCTACATGACGATGTCAAACAGAGAATTCCAGAACCTTAGAACCTAGTTTGTCAGAACTCTGGAAATCATCAGCCTGATCAGGATGAATCCAGAAACAAATGACAGAAGATTGTAAAGCATGCCAGTCTCTTTGATGTACGCCTGTTAGATCCAGGAACTAAGTACGGGCTTATTGGGACTCTGCCAATCACAACACACGGACAGGTTCCTCCGCCTGCCACTATTGGTAGAGAGAAACTCAGCTCTGTAACTACCTCCCATTAGTAAAGAAAATAAGAAAAACGGTTGAATTCTAAACTGGAATGAATTTAATGAGCAATGTTTCAATTGAGGTTGTGATTTGACAATTTTGGTACTTATTGAGGACTGAACTTGTGACATGGTGAAGGCATAATGGGCCAGAAGTCAGCAGGCCTGTGATGACTAGGACTGAGTCCCAAATTGCACCATATTCCCTAGATAGTGCACCAGGGCCCATAGTCATACGAAGCCATTTGGGGAAGCAACGACAAACTGACCAGAGGCATAATTTACCTAGCATATATAATTAGGCTCTTTTCATCACTGGGCATATGTTAGTAGTTAATAATATTGACTTTTCATTGATTGTCCTTGGTTACAAGAGCCAGCTGTCTCTCTTGGATATAACCTAGCCCTGAATTTGCTGCTTATTTTAGAAAGGTACATTCAGAATAGTTATTCATGCTGTGTTTGATTGCTGGGAATACTGACTGAGCCTATAAGCGGGCACGAGTCCCAAATAGAACCCTATTTCCTAATATAGTGCACTACTTTTGACCAGAGCCCTATGGTCATTCCAGGCCCACTCTGGTTAAAAGTAGTGCACTGTATAGGGAACAGGGTGCCATTTGGGATGGATCTCAGGTTTATTTTAGTTGAACCTGCGTTTATACAAAGCAGAGCCAGTGAACTCAGGAGGGTGAAGTATAATCAGGTCTGACATGTCTGCATGTGGCCACGCATCAAATCAACCAGAGAGACCTTCCTCTGTACTCCCCAACACTGGAAACACAGTGTACAATGCTCTGTTTAGAGGAATACTCAGCAGGCTACCTTCCTGAATATTAACCATACTGTACCATTTTAAAACATTTTTTTTCAGACATAATATACAAATGTCTGAAGTTGACTTTTGGGGGAAACGTATTTAGAAACATCCATGTTATTTTATTTTCAGGACTAAAAAATACCTTTCAATTCACATTTCCATTGAGTATGCTTTTCAGTCCAAGTTTAGGAAACTGGCCTTATAGTTATAAATATACCAAACAGTCAGTCAGAGAATCAACCAAGTAACAAGTGTGTGGTTATTCTTCACGGCAAATTCACCAATAGTCTTCTTTGTGATTATATTCAAATTTTCAAAAAAAAAGAAAAAAGGATCATATTTTCGTCACTAAGGTCTCTTGCCGGTAGCTACAACCTTACACAACGTATTTCCTTTCCTTAGGATCCATAACAGGAGAGAAGCAGTCTAGAAGGAGGTATCTGTGATGTGATATGATGGGTGGTTGTGCCTGCAGGGTCTCTGTCAGTTAGAGGGTCCTGTAGACAGAGCTGCCCAGACTTGAGCACGAAAGTGATACCTACCTGGTGCTTAACCCCTTGAACTGTCTTGCCATTTACCTGACATGTGAATTCAATACCTCTCTCTCCATGCCCTTCCCTATTCTTAGGAACATACATCATCATAAACTACTGGTATGCCAGCTACCACCCATACTGATTTAATATATCATTTAGCTGATGCTCTTAGCCAAAGTGACTTCAAATTTTTTTAACCAGGCAAGTCAGTTAAGAACAAATTCTTAATTACAATGACGGCCTACCTAGGAACAGTGGGTTAACTGGCTTGTTCAGGGGCAGAACGACAGATTTTTACCTTGTCAGCTCAGGGATTCGATCTAGCATGCTTTCGGTTACTGGCCCAACGCTCTAACCACTAGGATACCTACCACCTCTACACTCTAACCACTAGGATACCTACCACCTCTACACTCTAACCACTAGGCTACCTGCCGCCCCTCCACTCTAACCACTAGGCTACCTACCACCTCTACACTCTAACCACTAGGCTACCTGCCACCCCCAATACAGTGAGTACATACATTTAACATGTGTACATGTTCTCTGTGGGAATTGAACCCACAACTTTGGGTACATAACGTCACACTGTTATCAACTGAGTCACACAGGATCGGTAAACATTGTTCTGGAAGAACTATCAACAGTACACAGTAATACACAACAACGGCTCCTCTCTCACCTCTCCTCGATGCGAACCCAGAGGTCATTAAACTGTCTCTGATGTTTCCTCTGTTTGTTACGGCGTTTCTTCTTCAGCTTGCGGTCCATCGTGTCCATCAGCTCCAGGCTGGGGGAGTGACGAGGTATGTTGGGTAGTGGGTTGTCCTGCAGAGGGTGCTGTTGCTCCTCATCGTGGAATTCGTGGAGGAACGGCTCCAGGTAAGGGGACTCATCCAGGTTCTGACCCGGAGAATGACCCGTCTGGTCGGTAGAGGATTTCGATCGACTGTGGTGATGGAGAGAGTAATGTTAGAAACAGAGAACAGTTGAACATCCAAATGCCTTTTGGATTTCACATCTGAACAGTTGACACCAGCTTCCAATGCCTGGAAAATACTACAGTATGACCAAACAGGGGATTGTAGTCAGGGGGCAGGGTTGGTGCTTGGGGGGGGGGGCGGGGGGATTATAGCAAAATGAATTTGAGTAAATTTGCTTTAAAAGAGCAACATTTTCTTTTAGCATGGAAAAATATTAACAAAAGCGATGAGCTATAAATCAGAAAAACAAACTATCCCTGCCCCATGGCAAAAAAAAGTGTAGAATTTCAGGTAATTAGATTTAAAAACGGCAACATTTTCTCTGTGCTTCATGCCCCCAAATACAGTCGTCCGGCCCTGATCGTTAGCTCCTCCACTGGTGAAAACACATACGGGGAAGTATGATCCTTCTGAAGCCTTACAGGAGAATCACAGGAATTATTCTTCAGACACATCTGCTTCGGATGAATCATTGGTCCATCATTCAAACAACAGCTAAACAGACACGGCTTCAAATTATTTATCAAACGTTACATAAATCGGGTAAACGGGTCAAAACCCAATCCACTTTGTTGTCGCATATTTGCAATGGGATATTTACGATCCCTCCAGACATTCAGTTTTTTCTCCAATCTCCAGTCCCATTCATTTCAGAAAGAAATGCGATGTGCGTGTGTGTGTGAAGTGTGTGTGTGAAGTGTGTGAAGTGTGTGTGTGAAGTGTGTGTGTGTGTGTGTGTGTGTGTGTGTGTGTGTGTGTGTGTGTGTGTGTGTGTGTGTGTGTGTGTGTGTGTGTGTGTGTGTGTGTAAAAAAGGGAGATATAGAGATAGAGAGACTAACAGAGAGAGAGTGAAAGAGAGAAAGCTCAGATGAGATTCAGGAGGACATGCAGTATCTAACATTTTAACTTGTGATAAGGGGATTATTTTTCCTAGGGTGAAACCCTATCTTCACCATCTCATCTCCTCTCTACGTGTGTCTGGGATTTAGGATCTGTGTGGGCCTGTCGTGGGGAGTAGTTAGGGTTAGAGATATAATCCATACAGCTATGTGGTGGTGGTGAGTTTAGAGACAGGGACGGAGATCCATATGCAGCTGACAGGAGAGACGAAGCAAGAGATTAAACTGATCACCAAAAAGAGATTGCCACCCAGGGAGTCTGGACAAGCAGACAGGAGAAGATAGGAAAGAGATCGACACCCAGGGAGTCTGGACAAGCAGACAGGAGAAGACAGGGAAGAGATCGCCACCCAGGGAGTCTGGACAAGCAGACAGGAGAAGACAGGGAAGAGATCGCCACCCAGGGAGACTGGACAAGCAGACAGGAGAAGACAGGGAAGAGATCGACACCCAGGGAGACTGGACAAGCAGACAGGAGAAGATAGGAAAGAGATCGTCACCCAGGGAGACTGGACAAGCAGACAGGAGAAGATAGGAAAGAGATCGCCACCCAGGGAGACTGGACAAGCAGACAGGAGAAGATAGGAAAGAGATCGACACCCAGGGAGTCTGGACAAGCAGACAGGAGAAGACAGGGAAGAGATCGACACCCAGGGAGACTGGACAAGCAGACAGGAGAAGATAGGAAAGAGATCGACACCCAGGGAGTCTGGACAAGCAGACAGGAGAAGACAGGGAAGAGATCGCCACCCAGGGAGACTGGACAAGCAGACAGGAGAAGATAGGGAAGAGATCGCCACCCAGGGAGACTGGACAAGCAGACAGGAGAAGATAGGAAAGAGATCGCCACCCAGGGAGACTGGACAAGCAGACAGGAGAAGATAGGAAAGAGATCGTCACCCAGGGAGTCTGGACAAGCAGACAGGAGAAGACAGGGAAGAGATCGCCACCCAGGGAGACTGGACAAGCAGACAGGAGAAGATAGGAAAGAGATCGCCACCCAGGGAGACTGGACAAGCAGACAGGAGAAGACAGGGAAGAGATCGCCACCCAGGGAGACTGGACAAGCAGACAGGAGAAGATAGGAAAGAGATCGCCACCCAGGGAGACTGGACAAGCAGACAGGAGAAGACAGGGAAGAGATCGCCACCCAGGGAGACTGGACAAGCAGACAGGAGAAGATAGGAAAGAGATCGCCACACAGGGAGTCTGGACAAGCAGACAGGAGAAGACAGGGAAGAGATCGCCACCCAGGGAGACTGGACAAGCAGACAGGAGAAGATAGGGAAGAGATCGTCACCCAGGGAGACTGGACAAGCAGACAGGAGAAGATAGGAAAGAGATCGTCACCCAGGGAGACTGGACAAGCAGACAGGAGAAGATAGGAAAGAGATCGTCACCCAGGGAGACTGGACAAGCAGACAGGAGAAGATAGGAAAGAGATCGTCACCCAGGGAGACTGGACAAGCAGACAGGAGAAGACAGGGAAGAGATCGTCACCCAGGGAGACTGGACAAGCAGACAGGAGAAGATAGGAAAGAGATCGCCACCCAGGGAGACTGGACAAGCAGACAGGAGAAGATAGGAAAGAGATCACCACCCAGGGAGACTGGACAAGCAGACAGGAGAAGACAGGGAAGAGATCGCCACCCAGGGAGACTGGACAAGCAGACAGGAGAAGACAGGGAAGAGATCGTCACCCAGGGAGACTGGACAAGCAGACAGGAGAAGATAGGAAAGAGATCGCCACCCAGGGAGACTGGACAAGCAGACAGGAGAAGATAGGAAAGAGATCGCCACCCAGGGAGACTGGACAAGCAGACAGGAGAAGATAGGAAAGAGATCGCCACCCAGGGAGACTGGACAAGCAGACAGGAGAAGATAGGGAAGAGATGCCACCCAGGGAGACTGGACAAGCAGACAGGAGAAGATAGGGAAGAGATCGACACCCAGGGAGACTGGACAAGCAGACAGGAGAAGATAGGGAAGAGATCACCACCCAGGGAGACTGGACAAGCAGACAGGAGAAGATAGGAAAGAGATCGCCACCCAGGGAGACTGGACAAGCAGACAGGAGAAGATAGGAAAGAGATCGCCACCCAGGGAGACTGGACAAGCAGACAGGAGAAGACAGGAAAGAGATCGTCACCCAGGGAGACTGGACAAGCAGACAGGAGAAGATAGGAAAGAGATCGCCACCCAGGGAGACTGGACAAGCAGACAGGAGAAGATAGGAAAGAGATCGCCACCCAGGGAGACTGGACAAGCAGACAGGAGAAGATAGGAAAGAGATCGCCACCCAGGGAGACTGGACAAGCAGACAGGAGAAGATAGGGAAGAGATGCCACCCAGGGAGACTGGACAAGCAGACAGGAGAAGATAGGGAAGAGATCGACACCCAGGGAGACTGGACAAGCAGACAGGAGAAGATAGGGAAGAGATCACCACCCAGGGAGACTGGACAAGCAGACAGGAGAAGATAGGAAAGAGATCGCCACCCAGGGAGACTGGACAAGCAGACAGGAGAAGACAGGGAAGAGATCGCCACCCAGGGAGACTGGACAAGCAGACAGGAGAAGATAGGAAAGAGATCGCCACCCAGGGAGACTGGACAAGCAGACAGGAGAAGATAGGAAAGAGATCGCCACCCAGGGAGACTGGACAAGCAGACAGGAGAAGACAGGAAAGAGATCACCACCCAGGGAGACTGGACAAGCAGACAGGAGAAGATAGGAAAGAGATCGCCACCCAGGGAGACTGGACAAGCAGACAGGAGAAGATAGGAAAGAGATCGCCACCCAGGGAGTCTGGACAAGCAGACAGGAGAAGATAGGGAAGAGATCGACACCCAGGGAGACTGGACAAGCAGACAGGAGAAGATAGGGAAGAGATCACCACCCAGGGAGACTGGACAAGCAGACAGGAGAAGATAGGGAAGAGATCGCCACCCAGGGAGACTGGACAAGCAGACAGGAGAAGATAGGGAAGAGATGCCACCCAGGGAGACTGGACAAGCAGACAGGAGAAGACAGGAAAGAGATCGTCACCCAGGGAGACTGGACAAGCAGACAGGAGAAGATAGGAAAGAGATCGCCACCCAGGGAGACTGGACAAGCAGACAGGAGAAGATAGGAAAGAGATCGCCACCCAGGGAGACTGGACAAGCAGACAGGAGAAGATAGGAAAGAGATCGCCACCCAGGGAGACTGGACAAGCAGACAGGAGAAGATAGGGAAGAGATGCCACCCAGGGAGACTGGACAAGCAGACAGGAGAAGATAGGGAAGAGATCGACACCCAGGGAGACTGGACAAGCAGACAGGAGAAGATAGGAAAGAGATCACCACCCAGGGAGACTGGACAAGCAGACAGGAGAAGATAGGAAAGAGATCACCACCCAGGGAGACTGGACAAGCAGACAGGAGAAGATAGGGAAGAGATCACCACCCAGGGAGACTGGACAAGCAGACAGGAGAAGATAGGGAAGAGATCACCACCCAGGGAGTCTGGACAAGCAGACAGGAGAAGATAGGGAAGAGATCACCACCCAGGGAGACTGGACAAGCAGACAGGAGAAGACAGGAAAGAGATCACCACCCAGGGAGACTGGACAAGCAGACAGGAGAAGATAGGGAAGAGATCACCACCCAGGGAGACTGGACAAGCAGACAGGAGAAGACAGGAAAGAGATCACCACCCAGGGAGACTGGACAAGCAGACAGGAGAAGATAGGGAAGAGATCACCACCCAGGGAGACTGGACAAGCAGACAGGAGAAGACAGGAAAGAGATCACCACCCAGGGAGTCTGGACAAGCAGACAGGAGAAGATAGGAAAGAGATCACCACCCAGGGAGACTGGACAAGAAGACAGGAGAAGACAGGAGCAGACAGGAGAAGACAGGAAAGAGATCGACACCCAGGGAGACAGGAGAAGACAGGAGAAGACAGGAGAAGATAGGAAAGAGATCACCACCCAGGGAGACTGGACAAGCAGACAGGAGAAGACAGGAGAAGACAGGAGAAGACAGGAGAAGACAGGAGAAGACAGGAGAAGACAGGAGAAGACAGGAGAAGACATGAGAAGACAGGAGAAGACAGGAGAAGACAGGAGAAGATAGGCCTACACAATGCTTTGCTTGCACTTTATAACACAGCAGATACAGTCCCAGTGAAAGGTTTGGACACATCTACTCAATCAAAGGATATTCTTTATTTGTACTATTTTCTACATTGCAGAATAATAGTGAAGACATCACAACTATGAAATAACACATATGGAATCATGTAGTAACCAAAAAAGTGTTAAACAAATCCACATATGTTTTATATTGTAGATTCTTCAAAGTCGCCACCATTTGCCTTGATGGCAACTTTGCACACTCTTGGTATTCTCTCAACCAGTTTCACCTGGAATACTTTTCCAACAGTCTTGAAGGAGTTCCCACATATGCTGAGCACTTGTTGGCTGCTTTTCCTTCACTCTGCGGTGCAATTCATCCCAAACCATCTCAATTGGGTTGAGGTCAGGTGATTGAAGAGGCCAGGTCATCTGATGCAGCACTCCATCACTCTCCTTCTTGGTCAAATAGCCCTTACACAGCCTGGAGGTGTGTTGGGTCATTGTCCTGTTGAAAAACAAATTATGGTCCCACTAAGCGCAAAACCAGATTGGATGGCGTATCGCTACAGAATGCTGTGGTAGACATGCTGGTTAAGTGTGCCTTGAAATCAAAATAAATTACTGACAGTGTCACCAGCAAAGCACCCCCACACCATCACACCTCCTCCTCCATGCTTCACGGTGGGAACCACATATGCGGAGATCATCTGTTCAACTACTCTGCATCTCACAAAGACACGGCGGTTGGAACCAAAAATATCACATTTGGACTCATCAGACCAAAGGACAGATTTCCACTATTCTAATGTCCATTGCTGGTGTTTCTTGGCCCAAGCAAGTCTCTTCTTCTTATTGGTGTTCTTTAGTAGTGGTTACTTTGCAGCAATTCAACCATGAAGGCCTGATTCACACAGTCTCCCCTGAACAGTTGATGTTGAGATGTGTCTGTTACTTGAACTCTGTGAAGCAATTATTTGGGCAGCAATTTCAAAGACTGGTAACTCTAATGAACGTATCCTCTGCAGCAGAGGGAACTCAGGCTCTTCCTTTCCAGTGGTGGTCCTCATGAGAGACAGTTTCATCATTGAGCTTGATGGTTTCTGTGACGGCACTTGAATAAACTTTAAACGTTTTTGAAATGTTCCGCACTGACTGACCTTTATGTTTTAAAGTAATGATGGCCTCTTGTTTCTCTTTGTTTATTTGTTCTGTTCTTGCCATAATATGGACTTGGTCTTTTACTAAATAGGGCTATCTTCTGTATACCCCCCTACCTTGTCACAACACAACTGATTGGCTCAAATGCATTACGAGGGAAAGAAATTCCACAAATGAACTTTTAACAAGGCACACCTGTTAATTGAAATGTCATTTACCTCATTGACGCATCAAGTTTACCAGCTGTTTTTTCCCCTCTACTCCTGCTTCGTGTTAGTTCATTGTTTCTAGTTCTGGCGGTTTTTGTAAATAAACATTTGTTACTTTGAACTGTCTGCATCTGGGCCTTATCCTGAGGTCTGGTAGCAAATCACCAAATCATTCAACACAATCTACACTGAACAAAAATATAAACACAACATGCAATATTTTCAAAATTTTTACCGAGTTACAGTTCATATGAGGAATTCAGTCAATTCAAATGACTGGGAAAACAGATATGCATCTGTTGGCCACAGATACCTTACACAAAATGGGCCTCAGGATCTCATCACGGGATTTTTGTGCATTCAAATTGTCAGTAGAGACATGATTACCACCAGTCACTATGTACCGCCAGTCACTATGTACCACCAGTCACTATATAGTCACTATATACCACCAGTCACTATGTACCACCAGTCACTATATAGTCACTATATACCACCAGTCACTATATAGTCACTATATACCACCAGTCACTATGTACCACCAGTCACTATATACCACCAGTCACTATATACCACCAGTCACTATGTACCACCAGTCACTATATAGTCACTATATACCACCAGTCACTATATACCACTAGTCACTATATACCACCAGTCACTATATACCACCAGTCACTATGTACCACCAGTCACTATGTACCACCAGTCACTATATAGTCACTATATACCACCAGTCACTATATACCACCAGTCACTATATACCACCAGTCACTATATACCACCAGTCACTATATACCACCAGTCACTATATACCACCAGTTAGTATGTACCATCAGCCACTATATGCCACCAGTCAATATGTACCACATGTCTGTATGTACCACAATTTACTATGCGCCACCAGTTACTATATACCACCAGTCACTATATAGTCACTATATACCACCTGTCGATATATACCACCAGCCACTATGTACCACTAGTCACTATGTACCCCCGGTAACTATATACCACCGGGCACTATGCACCACTAGTCACTATGTACCACCGGCCACTATGTACCACTGGTCGCTATATACCGCTAGTCGCTATGTACCACCAGTCACTATGTACCGCCGGTCACTATGTGCCACCAGTCACTATATAGCACCGGTTGCTATGTACCACCAGTCACTATATAGCACCAGTCACTATGTGCCACCGGTCACTATATACCACCAGTCACTATATACCACCAGTCACTATGTACCATCAGTCACAATGTACCACCAGTTACGATGTACCACCAGTCACTATATACCACCAGTCACTATATACCACCAGTCACTATGCACCACCAGTTACTATGTACCACCAGTCACTATGTACCACCTGTTACTATATACCACCAGCCACTATATACCACCAGTCACTATGTACCACCAGTCACTATGTAGTCACTATATACCACCAGTCACTATATAGTCACTATATACCACCAGTCACTATATACCACCAGTCACGATGTACCATCAGTCACTATGCACCACCAGTCACTATGTACCACCAGTCACTATATACCACCAGTCACTATGTACCACCAGTCTGACATGTCACAACCATAATTTGAAGACAAATGGGAACTGAAAAAAATAGGTCTAATCATGTCATTGATGTTCAGGTCGGAAAGATGGAGCCCGAGAAAGATGCCAGAGTTTCCGACTTGGAATTCAAAGTTGGATGACCGTTTTGGATGTTGGATGAATATTTTCCCAGTCGGACCTCGTTTTTTCCCCAGTTATATTGAATGTGGCATTGCCACTAGTCTGAACATTCAGAACCTTCTGTCAATTACAACAGAGTACGAGCAGCGCAAATCAACATTTCAACTCCATGTGTGGCGTGGAGGAGCTGGGTGGAGTGGAGGAGCTGTTTGGAGTGGAGGAGCTGTGTGGAGTGGAGGAGCTGTGTGGAGTGGAGCAGCTGTGTGGAGTGGAGGAGCTGTGTAGAGTGGAGGAGCTGTGTGGAGTGGAGCAGCTGTGTGGAGTGGAGGAGCTGTGTAGAGTGGAGGAGCTGTGTAGAGTGGAGGAGCTGTGTAGAGTGGAGGAGCTGTGTAGAGTGGAGGAGCTGTGTGAAGTGGAGGAGCTGTGTAGAGTGGAGGAGCTGTGTGGAGTGGAGGAGCTGTGTAGAGTGGGAGCAGCTGTGTGTAGTGGAGCTGTGTAGAGTGGAGGAGCTGTGTAGAGTGGAGGAGCTGTTTGGAGTGGAGGAGCTGTGTGGGGTGGAGGAACTGTGTGGAGTGGAGGAGCTGTGTATAGTGGGAGCAGCTGTGTAGAGTGGAGGAGCTGTGTGGAGTGGAGGAGCTGTGTGGAGTGGAGGAGCTGTGTGGAGTGGAGGAGCTGTGTGGAGTGGAGGAGCTGTATGGAGTGGATGAGCTGTGTAGAGTGGAGGAGCTGTGTGGAGTGGAGGAGCTGTGTGGAGTGGAGGAGCTGTGTGAAGTGGAGGAGCTGTGTGGAGTGGAGGAGCTGTGTATAGTGGGAGCAGCTGTGTAGAGTGGAGGAGCTGTGTGGAGTGGAGGAGCTGTGTAGAGTGGAGGAGCTGTGTGAAGTGGAGGAGCTGTGTAGAGTGGAGGAGCTGTGTGGAGTGGAGGAGCTGTATGGAGTGGATGAGCTGTGTAGAGTGGAGGAGCTGTGTGGAGTGGAGGAGCTGTGTGGAGTGGAGGAGCTGTGTGAAGTGGAGGAGCTGTGTGGAGTGGAGGAGCTGTGTATAGTGGGAGCAGCTGTGTAGAGTGGAGGAGCTGTGTGGAGTGGAGGAGCTGTGTAGAGTGGAGGAGCTGTGTGGAGTGGAGGAGCTGTGTAGAGTGGGAGCAGCTGTGTAGAGTGGAGGAGCTGTTTGGAGTGGAGGAGCTGTGTGGAGTGGAGGAGCTGTGTGGAGTGTAGGAGCTGTGTGGAGTGGATGAGCTGTGTAGAGTGGAGGAGCTGTGTGAAGTGGAGGAGCTGTGTGGAGTGGAGCAGCTGTTTGGAGTGGAGGAGCTGTGTGGAGTGGGAGCAGCTGTGTAGAGTGGAGCAGCTGTGTGGAGTGGAGGTGCTGTGTGGAGTGGAGGAGCTGTGTAGAGTGGAGGAGCTGTGTGGAGTGGAGTGGCTGTGTGTGGAGTGGAGGAGCTGTGTGGAGTGGAGGAGCTGTGTGGAGTGGAGGAGCTGTGTGGAGTGGAGGAGCTGTGTGGAGTGGAGGAGCTGGGTGGAGTGGAGCAGCTGTGTGGAGTGGAGGAGCTGTGTGGAGTGGAGGAGCTGTGTGGAGTGGAGCAGCTGTGTGGAGTGGAGGAGCTGTGTGAAGTGGAGGAGCTGTGTAGAGTGGAGGAGCTGTGTGGAGTGGAGGAGCTGTGTGGAGTGGAGGAGCTGTTTGGAGTGGAGCAGCTGTGTGGAATGGAGCAGCTGTGTGGAGTGGAGGAGCTGTGTGGAGTGGAGGAGCTGTGTAGTCTAACCTACTGCTCTGAACACACAGTCCATTCATCTTGTAAATGTTTGAATTTACAAGAGCCCTTGGGATGTTCTGCAGTTGATTATGTGGATAAGGCCTGTTCAGGCTATGGGGCTTTAGAGCTTTTTGGTCATTTTACCCACAACGAGGAATTTGTACGGAGTGTAACAAAACAACTACAAATGGTCAAATATTTCACAATGACCAATGAGGAATTGACTGGGCTGGCAGGTAGCCAGGCGGAGTGTTGGGGGCAGTAACCCGAAAGGTTGTTGGTTCGAATCTCCGAGGGGACTAGAATAAAAAACTGCCAGTGTGCCTTTGAGGATGGCACTTAACCCTAATTACTCCTGTCGCTCTGGATAAGAATGTATACTACATGTAAAAATGAGGTCACATGTTCTTGCCCTTTGTTATAATGTGTTTAATGTGTACAATATAATTGTAGTGTGTATAATTTGCAGTAATTATTTAGTCTGTGCATTAATGTGTGCATTAATTATAATGTTTATACTAACATGTATAATGTGTATACTAACATGTATAATGTGTATACTAACATGTACAATGTGTATACTAACATGTATAATGTGTATACTAACATGTACAATGTGTATACTAACATGTACAATGTGTATACTAACATGTATAATGTGTATACTAACATGTATAATGTGTATACTAACATGTATAATGTGTATACTAACATGTACAATGTGTATACTAACATGTACAATGTGTATACTAACATGTATAATGTGTATACTAACATGTATAATGTGTATACTAACATGTACAATGTGTATACTAACATGTATAATGTGTATACTAACATGTATAATGTGTATACTAACATGTATATGTGTATACTAACATGTATAATGTGTATACTAACATGTACAATGTGTATACTAACATGTATAATGTGTATACTAACATGTACAATGTGTATACTAACATGTACAATGTGTATACTAACATGTATAATGTGTATACTAACATGTATAATGTGTATACTAACATGTATAATGTGTATACTAACATGTACAATGTGTATACTAACATGTATAATGTGTATACTAACATGTACAATGTGTATACTAACATGTACAATGTGTATACTAACATGTATAATGTGTATACTAACATGTATAATGTGTATACTAACATGTACAATGTGTATACTAACATGTATAATGTGTATACTAACATGTATAATGTGTACACTAACATGTATAATGTGTATACTAACATGTACAATGTGTATACTAACATGTATAATGTGTATACTAACATGTACAATGTGTATACTAACATGTATAATGTGTATACTAACATGTATAATGTGTATACTAACATGTATAATGTGTATACTAACATGTACAATGTGTATACTAACATGTATAATGTGTATACTAACATGTATAATGTGTATACTAACATGTACAATGTGTATACTAACATGTATAATGTGTATACTAACATGTACAATGTGTATACTAACATGTATAATGTGTATACTAACATGTATAATGTGTATACTAACATGTATAATGTGCATATTAATGTGCAGGGATTATGTATCCCTGACGCTATAAGGGTGTAAAAGGTGTGTATGGTGTATAAGGTGTATAAGGGTGTGAAAGCTGTGTAAAAGGTATATAAGGGTGTAAAATGTGTATACAGGTGTAAAGGTGTATAAGGGTGTTAAAGGTGTATACAGGTATATAAGGGTGTATAAAGGTGTAAAAGGTGTTTAAAGGTGTATAAGGGTGTAAAAGGTGTGTAAAGGTGTATACGGGTTTAAAAGGTGTTTAAAGGTGTATAAGGGTGTAAAAGGTGTGTAAGGCGTACAAATGTGTGTAAGGGTGCATACGGGTGTAAAGGTGTATAAGGTTGTATAAGAGTGTAAAGGTGTATAAGGTGTGTAAAGGTGTATATGGGTGTAAAAGTTGTATATGGGTGTATAACGATGTACAAAGGTGTATAAAGGTGTGTAAGGACGTATAAGAGTGTGTAAGGTGTATAAGGGTGTGTAAGGTGTATAAAGGTGTGTAAGGGTGTATAAAGGTGTGTAAGGGTGTGCAAGGGTGTATAAGGTGTATAAGGGTGTATACGGGTGTGTAAGGGTGTATAAGGGTGTGTAAGGGTGTATAAAGGTGTATACGGGTGTATAAGGGTGTATAAATATGTGTAAGGGTGTATAAGGTTGTATAAGAGTGTAAAGGTGTATAAGGGTGTAAAGGTGTATAAGGGTGTAAAGGTTTATACGGGTGCATATGGGTGTATAAGGGTGTGTACTGTGTATAAAGGTGTGTAAGGGTGTATAAAGGTGTGTAAGGGTGTATAAGGGTGTGTAAGGTGTATAAAGGTGTGTAAGGGTGTATAAGGGTGTATATGGGTGTAAAAGGAGTATAACGGTGTGTAAGGGTGTATAAAGGTGTATACGGTGTATAAAGGTGTGTAAGGGTGTATAAGGATGTATAAAGGTGTGTAAGGGTGTATAAGGTTGTATAAGAGTGTAACGGTGTATAAGGGTGTAAAGGTGTATAAGGGTGTATAAGGGTGTAAAGGTGTATAAGGTTGTATAAGAGTGTAAAGGTGTATAAGGGTGTAAAGGTGTATAAGGGTGTAAAATGTTTATACGGGTGCATATGGGTGTATAAAGGTGTGTACTGTGTATAAAGGTGTATAAGGGGATACAAGGGTGTATAAAGGTGTGCAAGGGTGTATACGTGTGAATAAGGGTGTATAAAGGTGTGTAAGGGTGTACAAGGGTGTATACGGCTGTATAAGGGTGTATAAGGTGTGTAAGGGTGTATAAGGGTGTAAAAGGTTTATACAGATGTATAAAGGTGTGTAACGTGTATAAAGGTGTATACGGGTGTATAAGATGTTAAAGGTGTACAAGGGTGTATATTAGGCTATGTACTACCTACATAGTCTAATGTTCCCCATGTCTACATAAGTCTATATTAGGGGGTATTAATAAGGGTTAATTTTGATGTAATAATGAGCTGTAGAAATATGAATATTTTAGCAGAGAATGAGTTAAATAAAAGGGGTAATTGCGGCAGAATTTTCAGATGATTTGCAGACAACATTTTTCAAAACAGTCCGAGCAGAACAGAGCAGACATCTGGTTCTGGTTCACGGGTGGAATTACACCAACTAGGAGAAGTGTGCATACTGGGAAATTATTTCCAATTGAAATCCAGTTGGTGAAACAGAGACAAAAATAAAGAAATCCCACGCAGGCCTCGGGGTTGGCTGCAGTATGAATCACACAGGCCTCGGGGTTGGCTGCAGTATGAATCACACAGGCCTCAGGGGGTTGGCTGCAGTATGAATCACACAGGCCTCAGGGGGTTGGCTGCAGTATGAATCACAGAGGCCTCGGGGTTGGCTGCAGTATGAATCACACAGGCCTCAGGGGGTTGGCTGCAGTATGAATCACACAGGCCTCGGGGTTGGCTGCAGTATGAATCACACAGGTCTCAGGGGGTTGGCTGCAGTATGAATCACACAGGCCTCAGGGGGTTGGCTGCAGTATGAATCACACAGGCCTCGGGGTTGGCTGCAGTATGAATCACACAGGCCTCAGGGGGTTGGCTGCAGTATGAATCACAGAGGCCTCGGGGTTGGCTGCAGTATGAATCACACAGGCCTCGGGGTTGGCTGCAGTATGAATCACACAGGCCTCAGGGTGTTGGCTGCAGTATGAATCACACAGGCCTCAGGGGTTGGCTGCAGTATGAATCACACAGGCCTCAGGGTTGGCTGCAGTATGAATCACACAGGCCTCGGGGTTGGCTGCAGTATGAATCACACAGGCCTCAGGGGGTTGGCTGCAGTATGAATCACACAGGCCTCAGGGGTTGGCTGCAGTATGAATCACACAGGCCTCGGGGTTGGCTGCAGTATGAATCACACAGGCCTCAGGGGGTTGGCTGCAGTATGAATCACACAGGCCTCGGGGTTGGCTGCAGTATGAATCACACAGGCCTCAGGGGTTGGCTGCAGTATGAATCACACAGGCCTCGGGGTTGGCTGCAGTATGAATCACACAGGCCTCGGGGTTGGCTGCAGTATGAATCACACAGGCCTCAGGGGGTTGGCTGCAGTATGAATCACACAGGCCTCAGGGTGTTGGCTGCAGTATGAATCACACAGGCCTCAGGGTGTTGGCTGCAGTATGAATCACACAGGCCTCAGGGGGTTGGCAGCAGTATGAATCACACAGGCCTCAGGGGGTTGGCTGCAGTATGAATCACACAGGCCTCAGGGGGTTGGCTGCAGTATGAATCACACAGGCCTCAGGGGTTGGCTGCAGTATGAATCACACAGGCCTCGGGGTTGGCTGCAGTATGAATCACACAGGCCTCAGGGGGTTGGCTGCAGTATGAATCACACAGGCCTCAGGGTGTTGGCTGCAGTATGAATCACACAGGCCTCAGGGTGTTGGCTGCAGTATGAATCACACAGGCCTCAGGGGGTTGGCAGCAGTATGAATCACACAGGCCTCAGGGGGTTGGCTGCAGTATGAATCACACAGGACCTCGGGGTTGGCTGCAGTATGAATCACACAGGCCTCAGGGTGTTGGCTGCAGTATGAATCACACAGGCCTCAGGGGGTTGGCTGCAGTATGAATCACACAGGCCTCAGGGGGTTGGCTGCAGTATGAATCACACAGGCCTCAGGGGGTTGGCTGCAGTATGAATCACACAGACCTCGGGGTTGGCTGCAGTATGAATCACACAGGCCTCAGGGTGTTGGCTGCAGTATGAATCACACAGGCCTCAGGGTGTTGGCTGCAGTATGATTCACACAGGCCTCAGGGTGTTGGCTGCAGTATGAATCACACAGGCCTCAGGGTGTTGGCTGCAGTATGAATCACACAGGCCTCAGGGGGTTGGCTGCAGTATGAATCACACAAGCCTCAGGGGGTTGGCTGCAGTATGAATCACACAGGCCTCGGGGTTGGCTGCAGTATGAATCACACAGACCTCAGGGTTGGCTGCAGTATGAATCACACAGGCCTCAGGGGGTTGGCTGCAGTATGAATCACACAGGCCTCAGGGGGTTGGCTGCAGTATGAATCACACAGGCCTCAGGGGGTTGGCTGCAGTATGAATCACACAGGCCTCAGGGTGTTGGCTGCAGTATGAATCACACAGGCCTCAGGGTGTTGGCTGCAGTATGAATCACACAGACCTCGGGGTTGGCTGCAGTATGAATCACACAGGCCTCGGGGTTGGCTGCAGTATGAATCACAGAGGCCTCGGGGTTGGCTGCAGTATGAATCACACAGGCCTTGGGGTTGGCTGCAGTATGAATCCCACAGGCCTCGGGGTTGGCTGCAGTATGAATCACACAGGCCTCAGGGGGTTGGCTGCAGTATGAATCACACAGACCTCAGGGGGTTGGCTGCAGTATGAATCACACAGGCCTCAGGGGGTTGGCTGCAGTATGAATCACACAGGCCTCAGGGGGTTGGCTGCAGTATGAATCACACAGACCTCGGGGTTGGCTGCAGTATGAATCACACAGGCCTCAGGGTGTTGGCTGCAGTATGAATCACACAGGCCTCAGGGTGTTGGCTGCAGTATGAATCACACAGGCCTCAGGGTGTTGGCTGCAGTATGAATCACACAGGCCTCAGGGGGTTGGCTGCAGTATGAATCACACAGGCCTCAGGGGGTTGGCTGCAGTATGAATCACACAGGCCTCGGGGTTGGCTGCAGTATGAATCACACAGGCCTCAGGGGGTTGGCTGCAGTATGAATCACACAGACCTCAGGGGGTTGACTGCAGTATGAATCACACAGGCCTCAGGGGGTTGGATGCAGTATGAATTACACAGACCTCGGGGTTTGGCTGCAGTATGAATCACACAGGCCTCAGGGGGTTGGCTGCAGTATGAATCACACAGGCCTCAGGGGGTTGGCTGCAGTATGAATCACACAGGCCTCAGGGTGTTGGCTGCAGTATGAATCACACAGGCCTCAGGGGGTTGGCTGCAGTATGAATCACACAAGCCTCAGGGGGTTGGCTGCAGTATGAATCACACAGGCCTCGGGGTTGGCTGCAGTATGAATCACACAGACCTCGGGGTTGGCTGCAGTATGAATCACACAGGCCTCAGGGGGTTGGCTGCAGTATGAATCACACAGGCCTCAGGGGGTTGGCTGCAGTATGAATCACACAGGCCTCAGGGGGTTGGCTGCAGTATGAATCACACAGGCCTCAGGGTGTTGGCTGCAGTATGAATCACACAGGCCTCAGGGTGTTGGCTGCAGTATGAATCACACAGACCTCGGGGTTGGCTGCAGTATGAATCACACAGGCCTCGGGGTTGGCTGCAGTATGAATCACAGAGGCCTCGGGGTTGGCTGCAGTATGAATCACACAGGCCTTGGGGTTGGCTGCAGTATGAATCCCACAGGCCTCGGGGTTGGCTGCAGTATGAATCACACAGGCCTCAGGGGGTTGGCTGCAGTATGAATCACACAGACCTCAGGGGGTTGGCTGCAGTATGAATCACACAGGCCTCAGGGGGTTGGCTGCAGTATGAATCACACAGGCCTCAGGGGGTTGGCTGCAGTATGAATCACACAGACCTCGGGGTTGGCTGCAGTATGAATCACACAGGCCTCAGGGTGTTGGCTGCAGTATGAATCACACAGGCCTCAGGGTGTTGGCTGCAGTATGAATCACACAGGCCTCAGGGTGTTGGCTGCAGTATGAATCACACAGGCCTCAGGGGGTTGGCTGCAGTATGAATCACACAGGCCTCAGGGGGTTGGCTGCAGTATGAATCACACAGGCCTCGGGGTTGGCTGCAGTATGAATCACACAGGCCTCAGGGGGTTGGCTGCAGTATGAATCACACAGACCTCAGGGGGTTGACTGCAGTATGAATCACACAGGCCTCAGGGGGTTGGATGCAGTATGAATTACACAGACCTCGGGGTTTGGCTGCAGTATGAATCACACAGGCCTCAGGGGGTTGGCTGCAGTATGAATCACACAGGCCTCAGGGGGTTGGCTGCAGTATGAATCACACAGGCCTCAGGGGGTTGGCTGCAGTATGAATCACACAGGCCTCAGGGTGTTGGCTGCAGTATGAATCACACAGGCCTCAGGGTGTTGGCTGCAGTATGAATCACACAGACCTCGGGGTTGGCTGCAGTATGAATCACACAGGCCTCGGGGTTGGCTGCAGTATGAATCACAGAGGCCTCGGGGTTGGCTGCAGTATGAATCACACAGGCCTCGGGGTTGGCTGCAGTATGAATCACACAGGCCTCAGGGGGTTGGCTGCGGTATGAATCACACAGACCTCAGGGGGTTGGCTACAGTATGAATCACACAGGCCTCAGGGGGTTGGCTGCAGTATGAATCACACAGGCCTCAGGGGGTTGGCTGCAGTATGAATCACACAGACCTCGGGGTTGGCTGCAGTATGAATCACACAGGCCTCAGGGTGTTGGCTGCAGTATGAATCACACAGGCCTCAGGGTGTTGGCTGCAGTATGAATCACACAGGCCTCAGGGTGTTGGCTGCAGTATGAATCACACAGGCCTCAGGGTGTTGGCTGCAGTATGAATCACACAGGCCTCAGGGGGTTGGCTGCAGTATGAATCACACAGGCCTCGGGGTTGGCTGCAGTATGAATCACACAGGCCTCAGGGGGTTGGCTGCAGTATGAATCACACAGACCTCAGGGGGTTGGCTGCAGTATGAATCACACAGGCCTCAGGGGGTTGGATGCAGTATGATTCACACAGACCTCGGGGTTTGGCTGCAGTATGAATCACACAGGCCTCAGGGGGTTGGCTGCAGTATGAATCACACAGGCCTCAGGGGGTTGGCTGCAGTATGATTCACACAGGCCTCAGGGGGTTGGCTGCAGTATGAATCACACAGGCCTCAGGGTGTTGGCTGCAGTATGAATCACACAGGCCTCAGGGTGTTGGCTGCAGTATGAATCACACAGACCTCGGGGTTGGCTGCAGTATGAATCACACAGGCCTCGGGGTTGGCTGCAGTATGAATCACAGAGGCCTCGGGGTTGGCTGCAGTATGAATCACACAGGCCTCGGGGTTGGCTGCAGTATGAATCACACAGGCCTCGGGGTTGGCTGCAGTATGAATCACACAGGCCTCAGGGGGTTGTCTGCAGTATGAATCACACAGACCTCAGGGGGTTGGCTGCAGTATGAATCACACAGGCCTCAGGGGGTTGGCTGCAGTATGAATCACACAGGCCTCAGGGGGTTGGCTGCAGTATGAATCACACAGGCCTCAGGGTGTTGGCTGCAGTATGAATCACACAGGCCTCAGGGGGTTGGCTGCAGTATGAATCACACAGGCCTCAGGGGGTTGGCTGCAGTATGAATCACACCGTCCTCAGGGGGTTGGCTGCAGTATGAATCACACAGGCCTCAGGGGGTTGGCTGCAGTATGAACCACACAGGCCTCAGGGGGTTGGCTGCAGTATGAATCACACAGGCCTCGGGGTTGGCTGCAGTATGAATCACACAGGCCTCAGGGGGTTGGCTGCAGTATGAATCACACAGACCTCAGGGGGTTGGCTGCAGTATGAATCACACAGGCCTCGGGGGGTTGGCTGCAGTATGAATCACACAGACCTCGGGGTTGGCTGCAGTATGAATCACACAGGCCTCAGGGGGTTGGCTGCAGTATGAATCACACAGGCCTCAGGGGGTTGGCTGCAGTATGAATCACACAGGCCTCGGGGTTGGCTGCAGTATGAATCACACAGGCCTCAGGGGGTTGGCTGCAGTATGAATCACACAGGCCTCAGGGTGTTGGCTGCAGTATGAATCACACAGGCCTCAGGGGGTTGGCTGCAGTATGAATCACACAGGCCTCAGGGGGTTGGCTGCAGTATGAATCACACAGGCCTCAGGGGGTTGGCTGCAGAATGAATCACACAGGCCTCAGGGGGTTGGCTGCAGTATGAATCACACAGGCCTCAGGGGGTTGGCTGCAGTATGAATCACACAGGCCTCAGGGGGTTGGCTGCAGTATGAATCACACAGGCCTCAGGGGGTTGGCTGCAGTATGAATCACACAGGCCTCGGGGTTGGCTGCAGTATGAATCACACAGGCCTCAGGGGGTTGGCTGCAGTATGAATCACACAGACCTCGGGGTTGGCTGCAGTATGAATCACACAGGCCTCAGGGGTTGGCTGCAGTATGAATCACACAGGCCTCAGGGGGTTGGCTGCAGTATGAATCACACAGGCCTCAGGGGGTTGGCTGCAGTATGAATCACACAGGCCTCGGGGTTGGCTGCAGTATGAATCACACAGGCCTCAGGGGGTTGGCTGCAGTATGAATCACACAGGCCTCAGGGTGTTGGCTGCAGTATGAATTACACAGGCCTCAGGGGGTTGGCTGCAGTATGAATCACACAGGCCTCAGGGGGTTGGCTGCAGTATGAATCACACAGGCCTCAGGGGGTTGGCTGCAGAATGAATCACACAGGCCTCAGGGGGTTGGCTGCAGTATGAATCACAGAGGCCTCGGGGTTGGCTGCAGTATGAATCACACAGGCCTCGGGGTTGCCTGCAGTATGAATCACACAGGCCTCAGGGGGTTGGCTGCAGTATGAATCACACAGGCTTCAGGGTGTTGGCTGCAGTATGAATCACACAGACCTCATGGGGTTGGCTGCAGTATGAATCACACAGGCCTCAGGGTGTTGGCTGCAGTATGAATCACAGAGGCCTCGGGGTTGGCTGCAGTATGAATCACAGAGGCCTCGGGGTTGGCTGCAGTATGAATCACACAGGCCTCAGGGGGTTGGCTGCAGTATGAATCACACAGGCCTCATGGGATTGGCTGAATCACACAGGCCTCAGGGAGTTGGCTGCAGTATGAATCACACAGGCCTCATGGGATTGGCTGAATCACACAGGCCTCAGGGGGTTGGCTGCAGTATGAATCACACAGGCCTCTGTACATCTCTCTGTATATCTGTATATATATCCAGAGTGAGAGGGAGGAGGGGTAGTCAGAAGAGAGAGGGAGGCAGGGTAGTCAGAGAGAGAGGGAGGAGGGGAAGTCAGAGAGAGAGGGAGGAGGGGTAGTCAGAAGAGATAGGGAGGAGGGGTAGTCAGAGAGAGAGCGAGGAGGGGAAGTCAGAGAGAGAGGGAGGAGGGGTAGTCAGAAGAGATAGGGAGGAGGGGTAGTCAGAGAGAGAGCGAGGAGGGGAAGTCAGAGAGAGGGAGGAGGGGTAGTCAGAGAGGGAGCGAGGAGGGGTAGTCAGAAGAGATAGGGAGGAGGGGTAGTTAGAGGGAGAGAGAGAGGAAGGAGGGGTAGTGAGAGAGAAAGAGAGAGAAAGGAGGGGCAGTCAGAGAGAGAGGAAGGAGGGGTAGTCGGAGGGAGAGAGGAAGGAGGAGTAGTCGGAGGGAGAGAGGAAGGAGGAGTAGTCGGAGAGAGAGAGGAAGGAGGGGTAGTCAGAGGGAGAGAGAGGAGGGGTAGTCAGAGGGAGAGAGAGGGGGGAGGGGTAGTCAGAGGGAGAGAGAGGGGGGGAGGGGTAGTCAGAGGGAGAGAGGAAGGAGGGGTAGTCAAGAAAGAGAGGGGTAGTCAGAGAGAGAGAGAGAGAGAGAGAGAGAGAGAGAGAGGAGGGGTAGTCAGAGGGAGAGAGAGAGGATGGGTAGTCAGAGCGAGAGAGGAAGGAGGGATAGTCAGGAAGGAGAGGAGGGGTAGTCAGAGAGAGAGAGAGAGAGAAGATGGGTAGTTAGAGGGAGAGAGAGAGAGAGAAAGGAGGGGTAGTCAGAGGGAGAGAGGAAGGAGGGGGTAGTCAGAGGGAGAGAGAGAGGGGAGGGGTAGTCAGAGGGACAGAGGAAGGAGGGGTAGTCAGAGGGAGAGAGGAAGGAGGGACAGTCAAGAAAGAGAGGGGTAGTCAGAGAGAGAGAGAGAGAGAAAGGAGGGGTAGCCAGAGAGAGAGAGAGGAAGGAGGGGTAGTCAGAGAGAGAGAGGGAGAGAGAGAAAGGAGGGGTAGTCATAGAGAGAGAGAGAGAGAGAGGAAGGAGGGGTAGTCAGAGAGAGAGAGAGAGAGAGAGAAAGGAGGGGGTAGTCAGAGGGAGAGAGAGAGAGAAAGGATGGGTAGTCAGATAGAGAGAAAGGAAGGAGGGGTAGTCAGAGGGAGAGAGAGAGAGAGAGAAAAGGAGGGGTACTCAGAGAGAGAGAGAAAGGAGGGGTAGTCAGAGAGATAGAGAAAGGAGGGGTAGTCAGAGAGAGAGAAAGGAAGGAGGGGTAGTCAGAGGGAGAGAGAGAGAGAAAGGAGGGGTAGTCAGAGAGAGAGAGGAAGGAGGGGTAGTCAGAGGGAGAGGGAGAGAGAGAGAAAGGAGGGGTAGTCAGAAAGAGAGAGATAGAGAAAGGAGGGGTAGTCAGAGAGAGAGAGATAGAGAAAGGAGGGGTAGTCAGAGAGAGAGAGAAAGGATGGGTAGTCAGAGAGAGAGAGGAAGGAGGGGTAGTCAGAGCGAGAGAGAGAGAGGGAGGAGGGGTAGTCAGAGAGAGAGAGAGAGAGAGAGAGAGAGAGAGAGAGAGAGAGAGAGAAAGGAGGGGTAGTCAGAGAGAGAGAGAAAGGAGGGGTAGTCAGAGAGAGAGAGAGAGGGAGAGAGAGAGAGAG
The DNA here is from genome assembly GCF_002021735.2 of Oncorhynchus kisutch. Classification (NCBI taxonomy): domain Eukaryota; kingdom Metazoa; phylum Chordata; class Actinopteri; order Salmoniformes; family Salmonidae; genus Oncorhynchus; species Oncorhynchus kisutch. The sequence continues at coordinate 46,647,412 of NC_034196.2, read as the reverse complement.
AGAGAGAGAGAGAGAGAGAGAGAGAGAGAGAGAGAGAGAGAGAGAGAGAGAGAGAGAAAGGAGGGGTAATCAGAGAGAGAGAGAAATGAGGGGTAGTCAGAGAGAGAGAGAGAGAGAAAGGAGGGGTATGTACAGACTCAGTGAGCATAGCCGTACTATTGAGAAAGGCTGCAGTAGGCAGACATGGCTCTCAAGAGAAGACGGGCTATGTGCTCACTGCCCACAAAATGAGGTGGAAACTGAGCTGCACTTCCTAACCACCTGCCAAATGTATAACCATATTAGAGAGACATATTTCCCTCAGATTACACAGATCCACAAAGAATTTGAAAACAAATTCAATTCTGATAAACTCCCATATCTACTGGGTGAAATACCACAGTGTGCCATCACAGAAGCACGATTTGTGACCTGTTGCCACAAGAAAAGGGCAACCAGTGAAGAACAAACACTGTCATGGGGTTTGCCTGAGGGGGGAGGTTTATGACCCCCATAAAATACCTTTCCCCGTTTTCCTCTCTCTACTCTACCGATGTGACTATTGAAAATCCCTTTGTTAACATTGAGAGTCTGGTGACATCAAAAGTTGGGAAACGGAACCATATTTCGGTAATCCAACCAGTTTAAAATATGCGTTGGTACTTAATGAATATGATGTCAGATCAGTTGGCGTCTGAGACATTATTACTGATGATAGGATGACATAAACTGTATCTTGGAAAATCTACACATTCTAGTTATCATATTCACATGGAATTGTTGTATGATTTAAATGTTTAAATATGAAACTATTTGTGAAAAGATGAAATGCAATTTTAGCTCCTAAATGAGAGAATTAGTTTTTCATGAGTGAACTATGCTCAACTCAGTGACCCCGCCCATGTGAACAGACACTGGTTGTAAACTAAGAAACACGGCCCTCTCTCCCAATCCTATATAAGCCTCTTTACGAAAATGTAACGATCTGTTCCAAGGACGTGAGGACTTACCATCCCCACGTTGAAAGGACAAAGACCACCTACAGAACTAAGCCAACCTCAGCAAGAACCTAACAAAATTGGTATCAAATTACAATGTGAAGGTGATGACCGTCACGCCGGAAGGATGAATTTTGACGATACCAGCCAGAATATAGCATGAGCTTAAAAGTATGGCATCTTGGTATGAACTTTGAACTCTTATTCACTCCATAAGTGATACCTCCTAGCCGTTGAGTTAGCAGCAGTCACTGTAAACGTGGGCTAGGAAAGGACGGACAACGTATCCAGTCTAACACGCACAACGATACTACGACATAACCAGTTTACCACCAGAGACATTCTTCCCATCTACCGAAGCGCAGCTCAGAGTAAATATTTATTGCATTTTCCTTTTTCAAATGGGCGGTAATTTAGAATGCATAAGATACTGTATTTACGATAGCATAGCTGAATGAATGCATAAGACACTGTATTTACGATAGCATAGCTAAATGAATGCATAAGATACTGTATTTACGATAGCATAGCTGAATTAATGCATAAGATACTGTATTTACGATAGCATAGCTGAATGAATGCATAAGACACTGTATTTACGATAGCATAGCTAAATGAATGCATAAGATACTGTATTTACGATAGCATAGCTGAATGAATGCATAAGATACTGTATTTACGATAGCATAGCTGAATGAATGCATAAGATACTGTATTTACGATAGCATAGCTGAATGAATGCATAAGACACTGTATTTACGATAGCATAGCTAAATGAATGCATAAGATACTGTATTTACGATAGCATAGCTGAATTAATGCATAAGATACTGTATTTACGATAGCATAGCTGAATGAATGCATAAGACACTGTATTTACGATAGCATAGCTAAATGAATGCATAAGATACTGTATTTACGATAGCATAGCTGAATGAATGCATAAGATACTGTATTTACGATAGCATAGCTGAATGAATGCATAAGATACTGTATTTACGATAGCATAGCTGAATGAATGCATAAGATACTGTATTTAAGATAGCATAGCTGAATGAATGCATAAGACACTGTATTTACGATAGCATAGCTAAATGAATGCATAAGATACTGTATTTACGATAGCATAGCTGAATGAATGCATAAGATACTGTATTTACGATAGCATAGCTGAATGAATGCATAAGATACTGTATTTACGATAGCATAGCTGAATGAATGCATAAGATACTGTATTTACGATAGCATAGCTAAATGAATGCATAAGATACTGTATTTACGATAGCATAGCTGAATGAATGCATAAGATACTGTATTTACGATAGCATAGCTGAATGAATGCATAAGATACTGTATTTACGATAGCATAGCTAAATGAATGCATAAGATACTGTATTTACGATAGCATAGCTGAATGAATGCATAAGATACTGTATTTACGATAGCATAGCTGAATGAATGCATAAGACACTGTATTTACGATAGCATAGCTAAATGAATGCATAAGATACTGTATTTACGATAGCATAGCTAAATGAATGCATAAGATACTGTATTTACGATAGCATAGCTGAATGAATGTATAAGACACTGTATTTACGATAGCATAGCTGAATGAATGCATAAGACACTGTATTTACGATAGCATAGCTGCCTACGGCCCGATAGAGACACAAAACCTTTTTGTTCCTCAGTCTTCCCGCTCTTTTAATCAAACCCCACCCCCTTTCTTTGTGTAACCAGCGGTCATATCTGTTCTGTCCACTAGGGACGTTTTCCTTTATGACATCATTTGTAATCAATGTATGATCCATCCTGTATATATGACATTCTGTGTGATTATTTAGGTATGTAGTAAATAAATAATTGAACCAAATTTTGTATTGCTGATTCAACTTGTTAGCCTGGGTTCGTGAAGATAACCAAGAATTTACAACTTTCAGATGAGACTGAAATAAGGTGACGATTAAATATTGACTGTTATCGAGGTAAAAGATAACCAGGTCTTTAAGAGTTTATTCGGAAGATAACAGCTCTGTAAACATTCCTTTGTGGTGCCCCGACTACCTAGTTAATTACATTTACATGATTAGATTAATCAGGTAATATTAATTACGGATAAATGATTTTATAGAATAGCATGTCATATCACTTAATCCGGCAAAAACACGACAACACCATTGTAAATACAACCTACATTTACGTTTACTTGTTTTCCATTTTGTACTTAAACTATTTGTACATCGTTACAACACTGTATTTGGACATAATATGACATTTGAAATGACTTTTCCTTTGGAAGTTCTGTGAGTGTAATGTTTACTGTTCATTTTATATTGTTTATTTCACTTTTGTATATTATCTACCTCACTTGCTTTGACAATGTAAACATATCTTTCCCATAACAATAAAGCCCCTTGAATTGAAATTGAATTTAGAGAGAGAAAGATTGAGCGAGAGAGAATGAGAGAGAGACAGAGAAAGAAGGAAAGAAAGAGAGAGGGTAGGTGGAGGGGTAGTCAGAGGGAGAGAAGGATAGAGATTGAGAGAAACTAATATTAATAAATTACATAGATGGAGGAAAGTAGTGTAGAAACCTACCAAAAAAAGAGACTCTTACCACTTCTGGGAAAATTGGAAAACACTAAACAAACAACAACATGATGAATTATCTATCCAAACGGAGATGTGTGGATAAACCACTTCTCCAATCTTTTTGGCTCTATAACAAAGAATAAAGAGCAAAAACAGATCTTAGAATCAACTATTAAAGACTACCAGAACCCACTGGATTCTCCAATTACCTTGAATGAGCTACAGGACAAAATAAAAACCCTCCAACCCAAAAAGGCCTGTGGTGTTGATGGTATCCTCAATGAAATGATAAAATACACAAACAACAAATTCCAATTGGCTATACTTAAACACTTTAACATCATCCTCAGCTCTGGCATCTTCCCCAATCCACAAAAGTAGAGATATATTTGACCCCAATAACTACCGTCGGATATGCGTCAACAGCAACCTTGGGAAAATCCTCAGCATTATCATTAACAGCAGACTCGTACATTTCCTCAGTGTAAACAATGTACTGAGCAAATGTCAAATTAGATTTTTAACAAATTACGTCAGACCACGTATTGACCCTGCTTACCCTAATTGACAAACAAACAAACCAAAACAAAGGCAAAGTCTTCTCATGATTTGTTGATTTCAAAAAACCTTTCGACTCAATTTGGCATGAGGGTCTGCTATACAAATGAATGGAAAGTGATGTTGGGGGAAAAACCATGTACACAAACAACAAGTGTGCTGTTAAAATGGACAAAACACACATATCTTCCCACAGGGCTTTCCATGCCGTGGGGTGAGACAGGGATGCAGCTTAAGCCCCACCCTCTTCTAAATATCAACGAATTGGTGCGGCCACTAGAACAGTCTGCAGCACCCGGCCTCACCCTACTAGAATCTGAAGTCAAATGTCTGCTGTTTGCTGATGATCTGGTGCTTCTGTCCTCCAACCAAGGAGGGCCTACAGCAGCACCTAGATCTTCTGCACAGATTCTGTCAGACCTGGCCCCTGACAGTGAATCTCAGTAAGACCAAAATAATGGTGTTCCCAAAAAATGTCCAGTTGCCAGAACCACAAATACAAATTCCATCTAGACACCGTTGCCCTAGAGCACACAATAAACGATACATACCTTGGCCTAAACATCAGCGCCACAGGTAACTTCCACAAAGCTGTGAACGATCTGAGAGACAAGGCAAGAAGGGCATTCTATGCCATCAAAAGGAACATAAAATTCAACATACCAATTAGGATCTGGCAAAAAATACTTGAATCAGTCATAGAGTCCATTGCCCTTTATGGTTGTGAGGTCTGGGGTCCGCTCACCAACCAAGACTTCACAAAATGGGACAAACTGTAACGGCGTTCTTCGTTTGTCGAAAGAGAGTCGGACCGAAATGCAGCGTGGTGGTTACTCATGTTCTTTAATGAAGAAAAAGTGACGATACATGAAATAACTTAATAAATACAAAACAACAAACGGAACGTGAAACCTAATACAGCCTATCTGGTGAAACTACACAGAGACAGGAACAATCACCCACCAACCTAATACAGCCTATCTGGTGAAACTACACAGAGACAGGAACAATCACCCACCAACCTAATACAGCCTATCTGGTGAAACTACACAGAGACAGGAACAATCACCCACGAAATACAAAGCGAACTCAGGCTACCTAAATACGGTTCCCAATCAGAGGCAACGAGAATCACCTGACAGCTGATTGAGAACCGCTTCAGGCAGCCAAGCCTATACAACACCCCTAATCAGCCGCGATCCCAAATACTACAAACCCCAATACGAAACACAACACACAAACCCATGTCACACCCTGGCCTGAACAAATAATTAAAGAAAACACAAAATACTAAGACCAAGGCGTGACAGAACCCCCCCCCCCCCAAGGTGCGGACTCCCGGACGCACCTCAAAACCATAGGGAGGGTCCGGGTGGGCATCTGTCCATGGTGGCGGCTCCGGCTCGGGACGTGGACCCCACTCCATAAATGTCATAGTTCCTCCCCTTCGCGTCCTGGGATAATCCACCCTCGCCGCCGACCATGGCCTAATAGTCCTCACCCAGAACCCCACAGAACTGAGGAGCAGCTCGTGACTGAGTGGCATCTCGGGACTGAGGGACAGCTCGGGACTGAGGGACAGCTCGGGACTGAGGGACAGCTCGGGACTGAGGGACAGCTCGGGACTGAGGGGCAGCTCGGGACTGAGGGGCAGCTCGGGACTGCGGGGCAGCTCGGGACTGAGGGGCAACTCGGGACTGAGGGGCAGCTCGGGACTGAGGGGCAGCTCGGGACTGAGGCAGCTCGGGACTGAGGGGCAGCTCGGGACTGAGGGGCAGCCTGGAACTGAGGGGCAGCCCGGAACTGAGGGGAAGCCCAGTACTGAGAGGAAGCCCAGTACTGAGAGGAAGCCCAGTACTGAGATGAAGCTCAGGTAGGTAGTAGGCGCCGGTAGATCCTGGCTGGCTGGCGGATCTGGAAGATTCAGGTTGACTAGCAGATCTGGAAGATTCTGGTTGACTAGCAGATCTGGAAGATTCTGGTTGACTAGCAGATCTGGAAGATTCTGGTTGACTAGCAGATCTGGAAGATTCTGGTTGACAGGCTGATCTGGAAGAATCTGGTTGACTGGCAGATCTAGAAGATCATGGCTGACTGGCGGATCTAGCTGCTCTATGCAGACTGACAGCTCTGACTGCTTCATGCAGACTGACAGCTCTGACTGCTCCTTGCAGACTGGCAGCTCCTTGCAGACTGGCAGCTCCTTGCAGACTGGCAGCTCCTTGCAGACTGGCATCTCTGGCTGCTTCATGCAGACTGACATCTCTGGCTGCTTCATGCAGACTGACAGCACCCTGCAGACTGGCAGCTCCTTGCAGACTGACAGCTCCCTGCAGACTGGCAGCTCCTTGCAGACTGACAGCTCTGACTGCTCCATGCAGACTGACAGCTCCTTGCAGACTGACAGCTCCTTGCAGACTGACAGCTCCTTGCAGACTGACAGCTCCTTGCAGACTGACAGATCCTTGCAGACTGACATCTCTGGCTGCTTCATGCAGACTGACAGCTCTGACTGCTCCATGCAGGCTGAAAGCTCCTTGCAGACTGACAGCTCCTTGCAGACTGGCAGCTCCTTGCAGACTGACAGCTCCCTGCAGACTGGCAGCTCCTTGCAGACTGGCAGCTCCTTGCAGACTGACAGCTCCCTGCAGACTGGCAGCTCCTTGCAGACTGGCAGCTCCTTGCAGACTGACAGCTCCCTGCAGACTGGCAGCTCCTTGCAGACTGACAGCTCTGGCTGCTTCATGCAGACTGACAGCTCTGGCTGCTTCATGCAGACTGACAGCTCTAACTGCTCCATGCAGGCTGACAGCACCTTGCAGACTGACAGCTCTGGCAGCTCCTTGCAGACTGACAGCTCTGGCTGCTTCATGCAGGCTGACAGCACCCTGCAGACTGGCAGCTCCTTGCAGACTGACAGCTCTGGCAGCTCCTTGCAGACTGACATCTCTGGCTGCTTCATGCAGGCTGACAGCACCCTGCAGACTGGCAGCTCATTACAGACTGACAGCTCTGGCAGCTCCTTGCAGACTGACATCTCTGGCAGCTCCTTGCAGACTGACAGCTCTGGCAGCTCCTTGCAGACTGGCAGCTCCTTGCAGACTGGCAGCTCCTTGCAGACTGACAGCTCCTTGCAGACTGACAGCTCTGGCTGCTTCATGCAGACTGACAGCTCTGGCAGCTCCTTGCAGACTGACAGCTCTGGCAGCTCCTTGCAGACTGACAGCTCTGGCAGCTCCTTGCAGACTGGCAGCTCCTTGCAGACTGGCAGCTCCTTGCAGACTGACAGCTCCTTGCAGACTGACAGCTCTGGCTGCTTCATGCAGACTGGCAGCTCTAACTGCTCCATGCAGGCTGACAGCAGACTGGCAGCTCCTTGCAGACTGACAGCACCCTGCAGACTGGCAGCTCCATGCAGGCTGACAGCACCCTGCAGACTGGCAGCTCAGGCTGCTTCAAACAGGCAGGAGGCTCCGGCAGCGCTGTAGAGAAGAAAGGCTCTGATAGCGCTGAACAGGCGGGAGACTCCGACAGCGCAGGAGAGGAGGAAAACGCTGGCTGCGCTGAACAGACAGGAGACTCCGGTAGCGCAGGAGGGAAGGAAGGCTCTGGCTGTGCTGAACAGGCGAGGCGCACAGAAGGCCTGGTGCGTGGTGCTGGAACTGGTGCTACAGGATCGAGGACACGCACAGGAAGCCTGGTGCGGGGAGCTGCTACCGGAGGACTGGTGTGTGGAGGTGGCTCTGGATAGACCGGACCGTGCAGGCGCACTGGAGCTCTGGAGCACCGAGCCTGCCCAAGCTTACCTGGCTCGATGCCCACTCTAGCACGGCCAATATGAAGGGCTGGTATGAACCGTACCGGGCTATGCACCCGCACTGGAGACACCGTGCGCTCACTAGCATAACACGGTGCCTGCCCGGTCTCTTTAGCCCACCGGAAAGCACAGGGAGTTTGCGCAGGTCTCCTACCTGGCATAGCCATACTCCCTGAACCCCCCCCCCCAAATAATTTTTTGGGGTTGCTTCTCGGGCTTCCTTGCCAACCGTGTTCCCTCGTATCGTCGGCTCCTATCTCCTGCTGCCTCTGCTTCCTCCTTGGGGCGGCGATATTCACCAGGCTGAGCCCAGGGTCCTCTTCCGTCTAATATCATCTCCCAAGACCAGAAGTCCTTATATCGCTGCTCCTCATGATTAACAGGGAGAGTTGGCTCAGGTCTGACTCCTGACTCTGCCACTCTCTCCCTGAGCCCCCCCCCAATACATTTTTGGGGCTGCTTTTCGGGTTTCCTTGCCAACCGTGTTCCCTCGTATCGTCGGCTCTTATCTCCGGCTGCCTCTGCTCTCCTCAGTGCCTCCACCTGTTCCCATGGGAGACGATCTCTTCCAGCCAGTATCTCCTCCCAAGTGTAACAACCTTTGCCATCCAATACGTCTTCCCATGTCCATTCCTCCTTTCGCTTTTCCTGCGGTCGCTGCCTGTAATCACGCCGCTCGGTCCGTGTGTGGTGGGTGATTCTGTAACGGCGTTCTTCGTTTGTTGAAAGAGAGTCGGACCGAAATGCAGCGTGGTGGTTACTCATGTTCTTTAATGAAGAAAAAGTGACGATACAGGAAATAACTATAATAAATACAAAAACAACAAACGGAACGTGAAACCTAATACAGCCTATCTGGTGAAACTACACAGAGACAGGAACAATCACCCACCAACCTAATACAGCCTATCTGGTGAAACTACACAGAGACAGGAACAATCACCCACCAACCTAATACAGCCTATCTGGTGAACACTACACAGAGACAGGAACAATCACCCACCAACCTAATACAGCCTATCTGGTGAAACTACACAGAGACAGGAACAATCACCCACCAACCTAATACAGCCTATCTGGTGAAACTACACAGAGACAGGAACAATCACCCACCAACCTAATACAGCCTATCTGGTGAAACTACACAGAGACAGGAACAATCACCCACCAACCTAATACAGCCTATCTGGTGAAACTACACAGAGACAGGAACAATCACCCACCAACCTAATACAGCCTATCTGGTGAAACTACACAGAGACAGGAACAATCACCCACCAACCTAATACAGCCTATCTGGTGAAACTACACAGAGACAGGAACAATCACCCACCAACCTAATACAGCCTATCTGGTGAAACTACACAGAGACAGGAACAATCACCCACCAACCTAATACAGCCTATCTGGTGAACACTACACAGAGACAGGAACAATCACCCACCAACCTAATACAGCCTATCTGGTGAAACTACACAGAGACAGGAACAATCACCCACCAACCTAATACAGCCTATCTGGTGAAACTACACAGAGACAGGAACAATCACCCACCAACCTAATACAGCCTATCTGGTGAAACTACACAGAGACAGGAACAATCACCCACCAACCTAATACAGCCTATCTGGTGAAACTACACAGAGACAGGAACAATCACCCACGAAAGACAAAGCGAACTCAGGCTACCTAAATACGGTTCCCAATCAGAGGCAACGAGAATCACCTGACTGCTGATTGAGAACCGCCTCAGGCAGCCAAGCCTATACAACACCCCTAATCAGCCGCGATCCCAAATACTACAAACCCCAATACGAAATACAACACGTAAACCCCTGTCACACCCTGGCCTGACCAAATATATAACGAAAACACAAAATACTAAGACCAAGGCGTGACACAAACACCAAATTGAGACTCTGCACACAGAATTCTGCAAAAATATCCTCCGTGTACAACGTAGAACACCAAATAATTCATGCAGAGCAGAATTAGGCCGATACCAGATAATTATCAAAATCCAGAAAAGAGCCGTTAAATTCTATAACCACCTAAAAGGAAGCGATTCCCAAACTTTCCATAACAAAGCCATCTCCTCCAGAGAGATGAACCTGGAGAAGAGTCCCCTAAGCAAGCTGGCACAATTAGAACCAACCAAATCATGAGAAAACAAAAAGATAATTGCTTGACACATTGGAAAGAATTAACAAAAAAACTGAGCAAACTAGAATGCTATTTGTCCCTAAACAGAGAGTACACAGTGGCAGAATACCTGACCACTGTGACTGACCCAAAATTAAGGAAAGCTTTGACTCTGTACAGACTCAGTGAGCATAGCCTTGCTATTGAGAAAGGCCACCGTAGGCAGACATGACTCTCAAGAGAAGACAGGCTACGTGCTCACTGCCCACAAAATGAGGTGGAAACTGAGCTGCACTTCCTAACTTCCTGCCCAATGTATGACCATATTAGAGACACATATTTCCCTCAGATTACACAGATCCACAAAGAATTAGAAAACAAATCAGATTTTGATTAACTCCCATATCTACTGGGTGAAATACCACAGTGTGCCATCACAGCAGCAAGATTTGTGACCTGTTGCCACGAGAAAAGGGCAACCACTGAAGAACAAACACCATTGTAAATACAACCCTTATTTATGCTTATTTCATTTCCCTTTTGTACTATTTGTACATCGTTACAACACTGTATTTGGACATAATATGACATTTGTAATGTCTTTATTCCATTGGAACTTCTGTGTAATGTTTACTGTTCATTTTATATGGTTTATTTCACTTTGGTTTATTATCTATTTCTCTTGCTTTGACAATGTATGACAATATGTTTCCCATGACAATAAAGCCCCTTAAATTGAAATGAAATTGAATTGAGAGCGAGAGTAAGGAGGTGTAGTCAAAGAGTGCGAGAGGGTGGTATAAAACGAGGGTAGATCCTGGGGAGGATAGAGAGGCGGGTGGTGTGTTGGTGAGGACAGCGAGGTGTGTATCATTACCTGCTAATGGGCTGCCCTGCAGGAGTGTGCTCCACTTCATAGCCCTGACTCCTCAGCACATCAATCACTGTGTTGTTGCCCAGGAAGTGACCTGAAATATAAACACAGTATTTCAGTCTCTGTTTCAGTCTCCCTGCGAGACACAGACAGCAGTCTAACCGTGTCACTCAGACGGCATGCTATTCCCTTTATAGTGCACTACTTTTAACCAGATCAACCAGATCACCATGGTCACTACATAGGGAATAGAATATGAGTAGTGAAGAGATATTTATTTTATCTTGTGTCCTTTAACCATTTGTACATTGTTAAAACACTGTATATATATATAATATGACATTTGTAATGTCTTTACTGTTTTGAAACTTCTGTATGTGTAATGTTTACTGTTAATTTTTGTTGTTTTTCACTTTATATATTCACTTTGTATGTTGTCTACCTCACTTGCTTTGGCAACATTAACACATGTTTCCCATGCCAATAAAGCCCTTGAATTGAATTGAATTGAGAGGAGATGAGTAGTGAAGAGAGAGAGAGGAGATGAGTAGTGAAGAGAGAGAGAGAGAGAGGAGATGAGTAGTGAAGAGAGAGAGGAGATGAGTAGTGAAGAGAGAGAGAGGAGATGAGTAGTGAAGAGAGAGAGAGGAGATGAGTACTGAAGAGAGAGAGAGAGGAGATGAGTAGTGAAGAGAGAGAGGAGATGAGTAGTGAAGAGAGAGAGAGAGGAGATGAGCAGTGAAGAGAGAGAGGAGATGAGCAGTGAAGAGAGAGAGAGGAGAGGAGTAGTGAAGAGAGAGAGAGAGGAGATGAGTAGTAAAGAGAGAGAGAGAGGAGATGAGCAGTGAAGAGAGAGAGAGGAGAGGAGTAGTGGAGAGAGAGAGAGAGGAGATGAGTAGTGGAGAGAGAGAGAGAGAGAGGAGATGAGTAGTGAAGAGAGAGAGGAGATGAGTAGTGAAGAGAGAGAGAGAGAGAGAGAGGAGATGAGTAGTGAAGAGAGAGAGAGAGAGAGAGGAGATGAGTAGTGAAGAGAGAGAGAGAGAGAGGAGATGAGTAGTGAAGAGAGAGAGAGAGAGAGAGAGAGAGAGAGAGAGAGGAGATGAGTAGTGAAGAGAGAGAGGAGATGAGCAGTGAAGAGAGAGAGAGAGGAGATGAGCAGTGAAGAGAGAGAGAGGAGATTAGCAGTGAAGAGAGAGAGAGGAGATTAGCAGTGAAGAGAGAGAGAGGAGATGAGCAGTGAAGAGAGAGAGGAGATGAGCAGTGAAGAGAGAGAGAGAGAGAGAGGAGATGAGTAGTGAAGAGAGAGAGAGAGGAGATGAGCAGTGAAGAGAGAGAGAGAGAGAGAGAGAGAGGAGATGAGTAGTGAAGAGAGAGAGAGAGGAGATGAGCAGTGAAGAGAGAGAGAGGAGATGAGTAGTGAAAATCTACAGTTGAAAATGGTCTAATTGATCTGGTGACAAGGCTTCTTCCTGGAGTCTGTCTGCTTATTGAAAACCAAGTCATTGAAATGTAATTAACCTGTAGGGTAGTTATAATTCAGTTACAATTCACCTGAACGAGTTGACTCTCTTCTTATCACTAAGGTGTGAAACCGCTGATGTGCATTTAACATGTACTTGTATTTTATATTGAGCCGACAACCACAACGTCTACTCAACCCAAAGACCATGATGCATCTGGGTCTGAGAGAGAGACAGAGAGAGACAGAGAGAGATACAAAGAAAACCTGAGTCTACGCCTTCACTATGGTGAATCACTAAAACAATACAGAAATACACCACGGAAAAAGAAGAAACAGCATGTCAGAAATCAGCTCAATGCAATTGAAGAATCCATAGACTCTAACCACTTCTGGGAAAATTGGAAAACACTAAACAGACAACAACACGAAGAATTATCTATCCAAAATGGAGATGTATGGGTAAACCACTTCTCCAATCTTTTTGGCTCTATAACAAAGAATAAAGAGCAAAAACAGATCTTAGAATCAACTATTAAAGACTACCAGAACCCACTGGATTCTCCAATTACCTTGAATGAGCTACAGGACAAAATAAAAACCCTCCAACCCAAAAAGGCCTGTGGTGTTGATGGTATCCTCAATGAAATGATCAAATATACAGACAACAAATTCCAATTGGCTATACTAAAACTCTTTAACATCAAAGTTAGCTCTGGCATCTTCCCCAATATTTGGAACCAAGGACTGACCACCCCAATCCACAAAAGTGGAGACAAATTTGACCCCAATAACTACCGTGGAATATGTGTCAACAGTAACCTTGGGAAAATCCTCTGCATTATTATTAACAGCAGACTCGTACATTTCCTCAATGAAAACAATGTACTGAGCAAATGTCAAATTGGCTTTTTACCAAATTACCGTACAACAGACCACGTATTCACCCTGCACACCCTAATTGACAACCAAACAAACCAAAACAAAGGCAAAGTCTTCTCATGCTTTGTTGATTTCAAAAAAGCCTTCGACTCAATTTGGCATGAGGGTCTGTTACACAAATTGATGGAAAGTGGTGTTGGGGGCAGAACATATGACATTATAAAATCCATGAACACAAACATCAAGAGTGCTGTTAAAATTGGCAAAAAACACACACATTTCTTCACACAAGGTCATGTGGTGAGACAGGGATGCAGCTTAAGCCCCACCCTCTTCAACATATATATATGAACGAATTGGCAAGGGCAGTAGTACAGTCTGCAGCACCCGGCCTCATCCTACTAGAATCTGAAGTCAAAATGTCTACTGTTTGCTGATGATCTGGTGCTTCTGTCCCCAACCAAGGAGGGCCTACAGCAGCACCTAGATCTTCTGCACAGATTCCGTCAGACCTGGGCCCTGACAGTAAATAATGGTGTTCCAAAAAAGGTCCAGTCACCAGGACCACAAATACAAATTCCATCTAGACACTGTTGCCCTAGAGCACACAAAAAACTATACATACCTTGGCCTAAACATCAGCACCACAGGTAACTTCCACAAAGCTGTGAACGATCTGAGAGACAAGGCAAGAAGGGCATTCTATGCCATCAAAAGAAACATAAATTTCAACATACCAATTAGGATCTGGGACAAAATACTTGAATCAGTCATAGAGTCCATTGTCCTTTATGGTTGTGAGGTCTGGGGTCCGCTCACCAACCAACATTTCACAAAATGAGACAAACACCAAATTGAGACTCTGCACACATAATTCTGCAAAAATATCCTTTGTGTACAACGTAAAACACCAAATAATGCACACAGAGCAGAAATAGGCCGATACCCACTAATTATCAAAATCCAGGAAATAGACACAAAAAGGAAGCGATTCCCAAACCTTCCATTACAAAGCCATCACCTACAGAGAGATGAACCTGGAGAAGAGTCCCCTAAGCAAGCTGGTCCTGGGGCTCTGTTCACAAACACAAACACACCCCACAGAGCCCCAGGACAGCAGCACAATTAGACCCAACCAAATCATGAGAAAACAAAAAAAATAATAAGATTTAAAAAGATATAAAAAGATAATTACTTGACACATTGGAAAGAATTAACAAAAAAACTGAGCAAACTAGAATGCTATTTGGCCCTACACAGAGAGTACACAGCGGCAGAATACCTGACCACTGTGACTGAACCTAAACAGAGAGTACACAGTGGCAGAATACCTGACCACTGTGACTGACCCTAAACAGAGAGTACACAGCGACAGAATACCTGACCACTGTGACTGACCCTAAACAGAGAGTACACAGTGGCAGAATACCTGACCAGTGTGACTGGCCCTAAACAGAGAGTACACAGTGGCAGAATACCTGACCACTGTGACTGACCCTAAACAGAGAGTACACAGTGGCAGAATACCTGACCACTGTGACTGACCCTAAACAGAGAGTACACAGTGGCAGAATACTGACCACTGTGACTGACCCTAAACAGAGAGTACACAGTGGCAGAATACCTGACCACTGTGACTGACCCTAAACAGAGAGTACACAGTGGCAGAATACTGACCACTGTGACTGACCCTAAACAGAGAGTACACAGTGGCAGAATACCTGACCACTGTGACTGACACAAACTTATTTATATATTTATGCTTATTTAATGATCTCAGGTACAGGTGAGCCCTGGGCAGGGTTAGGGTTAGATCTCAGCTACAGGTGAGCCCTGGGCAGGGTTAGGGTTAGATCTCAGCTACAGGTGAGCCCTGGGCAGGGTTAGGGTTAGATCTCAGCTACAGGTGAGCCCTGGGCAGGGTTAGGGTTAGATCTCAGGTACAGGTGAGCCCTGGGCAGGGTTAGATCTCAGGTACAGGTGAGCCCTGGGCAGGGTTAGATCTCAGGTACAGGTGAGCCCTGGGCAGGGTTAGATCTCAGGTACAGGTGAGCCCTGGGCAGGGTTGGGGTTAGATCTCAGGTACAGGTGAGCCCTGGGCAGGGTTAGATCTCAGGTACAGGTGAGCCCTGGGCCGGGTTAGGGTTAGATCGCAGGTACAGGTGAGCCCTGGGCAGGGTTAGGGTTAGATCTCAGGTACAGGTGAGCCCTGGGCAGGGTTAGATCTCAGGTACAGGTGAGCCCTGGGCAGGGTTAGATCTCAGGTACAGGTGAGCCCTGGGCAGGGTTAGATCTCAGGTACAGGTGAGCCCTGGGCAGGGTTAGATCTCAGGTACAGGTGAGCCCTGGGCAGGGTTAGATCTCAGGTACAGGTGAGCCCTGGGCAGGGTTAGATCTCAGGTACAGGTGAGCCCTGGGCAGGGTTAGATCTCAGGTACAGGTGAGCCCTGGGCAGGGTTAGGGTTAGATCTCAGGTACAGGTGAGCCCTGGGCAGGGTTAGGGTTAGATCTCAGGTACAGGTGATCCCTGGGCAGGGTTAGGGTTAGATCTCAGCTACAGGTGAGCCCTGGGAAGGGTTAGGGTTAGATCTCAGGTACAGGTGAGCCCTGGGCAGGGTTAGGGTTAGATCTCAGGTACAGGTGAGCCCTGGGCAGGGTTAGGGTTAGATCTCAGGTACAGGTGAGCCCTGGGCAGGGTTAGGGTTAGATCTCAGGTACAGGTGATCCCTGGGCAGGGTTAGGGTTAGATCTCAGGTACAGGTGAGCCCTGGGCAGGGTTAAGGTTAGATCTCAGGTACAGGTGAGCCCTGGGCAGGGTTAGATCTCAGGTACAGGTGAGCCCTGGGCAGGGTTAGGGTTAGATCTCAGGTACAAGTGAGCCCTGGGCAGGGTTAGATCTCAGGTACAGGTGAGCACTGGGCAGGGTTAGATCTCAGGTACAGGTGAGCCCTGGGCAGGGTTAGATCTCAGGTACAGGTGAGCCCTGGGCAGGGTTAGATCTCAGCTACAGGTGAGCCCTGGGCAGGGTTAGGGTTAGATCTCAGGTACAGGTGAGCCCTGGGCAGGGTTAGATCTCAGGTACAGGTGAGCCCTGGGCAGGGTTAGATCTCAGGTACAGGTGAGCCCTGGGCAGGGTTAGATCTCAGGTACAGGTGAGCCCTGGGCAGGGTTAGATCTTAGCTACAGGTGAGCCCTGGGCCGGGTTAGGGTTAGATCTCAGTTACAGGTGAGCCCTGGGCAGAGTTAGGGTTAGATCTCAGCTACAGGTGAGCCCTGGGCCGGGTTAGGGTTAGATCTCAGCTACAGGTGAACCCTGGGCAGGGTTAGGGTTAGATCTCAGGTACAGGTGAGCCCTGGGCAGGGTTAGGGTTAGATCTCAGGTACAGGTGAGCCCTGGGCAGGGTTAGGGTTATATCTCAGCTACTGGTGAGCCCTGGGCAGGGTTAGATCTCAGGTACAGGTGAGCCCTGGGCAGGGTTAGGGTTAGATCTCAGGTACAGGTGAGCCATAGGCAGGGTTAGGGTTATATCTCAGGTACAGGTGAACCCTGGGCAGGGTTAGGGTTAGATCTCAGCTACAGGTGAGCCCTGGGCAGGGTTAGGGTTAGATCTCAGCTACAGGTGAGCCCTGGGCAGGGTTAGATCTCAGCTACAGGTGAGCCCTGGGCAGGGTTAGATCTCAGGTACAGGCAACTAGCGTGATGAGTAATGAAGGTAATGTCTCAGGTTGGCTGTTCATCATGTTAAAAGGAAGGAAGCCACAGGACAGGAAGACTGGAAGGTACTAACTATTGCTGTAGGTTGCACTGTGGGTTACCCTGACCTCAGACTGACTAGCCTGTGGGTTACACTGATCCCAGACTGACTAGCCTGTGGGTTACACTGATCCCAGACTGACTAGCCTGTCGGTTACCCTGACCTCAGACGGACTAGCCTGTTGGTTACCCTGACCTCAGACTGACTAGCCTGTGGGTTACACTGATCCCAGACTGACTAGCCTGTGGGTTACCCTGACTTCAGACGGACTAGCCTGTGGGTTACACTGATCCCAGACTGACTAGCCTGTGGGTTACCCTGACCTCAGACGGACTAGCCTGTCGGTTACCCTGACCTCAGACGGACTAGCCTGTCGGTTACCCTGACCTCAGACTGACTAGTCTGTGGGTTACACTGATCCCAGACTGACTAGCCTGTGGGTTACACTGATCCCAGACTGACTAGCCTGTGGGTTACACTGATCCCAGACTGACTAGCCTGTGGGTTACCCTGACCTCAGACGGACTAGCCTGTTGGTTACCCTGACCTCAGACTGACTAGCCTGTGGGTTACACTGATCCCAGACTGACTAGTCTGTGGGTTACCCTGACCTCAGATGGACTAGCCTGTCGGTTACCCTGACCTCAGACTGACTAGACTGTGGGTTACACTGATCCCAGACTGACTAGCCTGTGGGTTACACTGATCCCAGACTGACTAGCCTGTGGGTTACACTGATCCCAGACTGACTAGCCTGTGGGTTACCCTGACCTCAGACGGACTAGCCTGTCGGTTACCCTGACCTCAGACGTACTAGCCTGTTGGTTACACTGATCCCAGACTGACTAGCCTGTGGGTTACCCTGACCTCAGACAGACTAGCCTGTCGGTTACCCTGACCTCAGACGGACTAGCCTGTCGGTTACCCTGACCTCAGACTGACTAGTCTGTGGGTTACACTGATCCCAGACTGACTAGCCTGTGGGTTACACTGATCCCAGACTGACTAGCCTGTGGGTTACACTGATCCCAGACTGACTAGCCTGTGGGTTACCCTGACCTCAGACGGACTAGCCTGTTGGTTACCCTGACCTCAGACTGACTAGCCTGTGGGTTACACTGATCCCAGACTGACTAGTCTGTGGGTTACCCTGACCTCAGATGGACTAGCCTGTCGGTTACCCTGACCTCAGACTGACTAGACTGTGGGTTACACTGATCCCAGACTGACTAGCCTGTGGGTTACACTGATCCCAGACTGACTAGCCTGTGGGTTACACTGATCCCAGACTGACTAGCCTGTGGGTTACCCTGACCTCAGACGGACTAGCCTGTCGGTTACCCTGACCTCAGACGTACTAGCCTGTTGGTTACACTGATCCCAGACTGACTAGCCTGTGGGTTACCCTGACCTCAGATGGACTAGCCTGTCGGTTACCCTGACCTCAGACGGACTAGCCTGTCGGTTACCCTGACCTCAGACTGACTAGCCTGTGGGTTACCCTGACCTCAGACGGACTAGCCTGTCGGTTACCCTGACCTCAGACTGACTAGTCTGTGGGTTACACTGATCCCAGACTGACTAGCCTGTGGGTTACACTGATCCCAGACTGACTAGCCTGTGGGTTACCCTGACCTCAGAGATTTGAACCTTTATTTCTCTCTCTCTCTCTCTCTCTCACTCTCTCTCTCTCTCTCTCACTCTCTCTCTCACTCTCTCTCTCTCTCTCTCTCTCTCTCTCACTCTCTCTCTCTCTCTCTCTCTCTCTCTCTCACTCTCTCTCTCTCACTCTCTCTCTCTCTCTCTCTCTCTCACTCTCTCTCTCTCTCTCTCTCTCTCTCTCTCTCTCACTCTCAAGGAGCTTAATTGGCATGGAAAACATATGTTAACATTGCCAAAACAAGTGGAGTAGATAATAAACAAAAGTGAAATAAACAATAAAAATGAACAGTAAACATTACACATACAGAAGTTCCAAAAGAATAAAGACATTTCAAATGTCATATTATGTCCAAATACAGTGTTGTAATGATCTGTAAATAGTTAATGTACACAAGGGAAAATAAATAAGCATAAATATGGGTTGTATTTACAATGGTGTTTGTTCTTCACTGGTTGCCCTTTTCTTGTGGCAACAGGTCACAAATCTTGCTGCTGTGATGTCACACTGTGGTATTTCACCCAGTAGATATGGGAGTGTATCAAAATGGGGTTTGTTTTCGAATTCTTTGTGGATCTGTGTAATCTGAGGGAAATATGTCTCTCTAATATGGTCATACGTTGGACAGGAGGTTAGGAAGTACAGCTCAGCTTCCACCTCGTTTTGTGGGCGGTGAGCACATAACCTGTCTTCTCTTGAGAGCCATGTCTGCCTACGGCAGCCTTTCTCAATAGCAAGGCTATGCTCACTGAGTCTGTACATAGTCAAAGATTTCCTTAAGTTTGGGTCAGTCACAGTGGTCAGGTATTCTGCCAGCTTCCTTTTAGGTGGTTGTAGAATTTAACGACTCTTTTCTGGATTTTGCTAATTAGTATAGGTCTAATTCACTCTCTCTCCTCCCTTTAAACCTCTCTCTCCCTCTCCCTGGCTAGATGAACAAGAGACATGTACCTCTCTCTCTCCCTCTCTCCTCCCACCAGCTGGGTGGAGGCGGAGATGCCACTAGAGACTAGGCTGGCCAGCTGGGTGGAGGTGGAGAGGCCACTCGAGACTAGCCTGGCCAGCTGGGTGGAGGTGGAGAGGCCACTAGAGACTAGCTTGGCCAGCTGGGTGGAGGCAGAGAGGCCACTAGAAACTAGCCTGGCCAGCTGGGTGGAGGTCGAGAGGCCACTAGAGACCAGCCTGGCCAGCTGGGTGGAGGTGGAGAGGCTACTAGAGACTAGCCTGGCCAGCTGGGTGGAGGTGGAGAGGCCACTAGAGACTAGCCTGGCCAGCTGGGTGGAGGTGGAGAGGCCACTAGAGACTAGCCTGGCAAGCTGGGTGGAGGTGGAGAGGCCACTAGAGACTAGCCTGGCCAGCTGGGTAGAGGTGGAGAGGCCACTAGTCTAGCTTGGCCAGCTGGGTGGAGGCGGAGAGGCCACTAGAGACTAGCCTGGCTAGCTGGGTGGAGGTGGAGAGGCCACTAGAGACTAGCCTGGCTGGCTGGGTGGAGTTGGAGAGGCCACTAGAGACTAGAATTGTCAGCTAGGTGGAGGTGGAGAGGCCACTAGAGACTAGCCTGGCCAGCTGGGTGGAGGTGGAGAGGCCACTAGAGACTAGCCTGGCCAGCTGGGTGGAGGTGGAGAGGCCACTAGAGACTAGCTTGGCCAGCTGGGTGGAGAGGCCACTAGAGACTAGCCTGGCCAGCTGGGTGGAGGCGGAGAGGCCACTAGAGACTAGCCTGGCTGGCTGGGTGAAGGTGAAGAGGCCACTAGAGACTAGCCTGGCCAGCTGGGTGGAGGTGGAGAGGCCACTTGGGACTAGCCTGGCCAGCTGGGTGGAGGTGGAGAGGCCACTAGAGACTAGCTTGGCCAGCTGGGTGGAGGCAGAGAGGCCACTAGAAACTAGCCTGGCCAGCTGGGTGGAGGTCGAGAGGCCACTAGAGACTAGCCTGGCCAGCTGGGTGGAGGTGGAGAGGCCACTAGAGACTAGCCTGGCAAGCTGGGTGGAGGTGGAGAGGCCACTAGAGACTAGCCTGGCCAGCTGGGTAGAGGTGGAGAGGCCACTAGTCTAGCTTGGCCAGCTGGGTGGAGGCGGAGAGGCCACTAGAGACTAGCCTGGCTAGCTGGGTGGAGGTGGAGAGGCCACTAGAGACTAGCCTGGCTGGCTGGGTGGAGTTGGAGAGGCCACTAGAGACTAGCCTGGCCAGCTGGGTGGAGGTGGAGAGGCCACTAGAGACTAGCCTGGCCAGCTGGGTGGAGGTGGAGAGGCCACTAGAGACTAGAATTGTCAGCTAGGTGGAGGTGGAGAGGCCACTAGAGACTAGCCTGGCCAGCTGGGTGGAGGTGGAGAGGCCACTAGAGACTAGCCTGGCCAGCTGGGTGGAGGTGGAGAGGCCACTAGAGACTAGCTTGGCCAGCTAGGTGGAGAGGCCACTAGAGACTAGCCTGGCCAGCTGGGTGGAGGCGGAGAGGCCACTAGAGACTAGCCTGGCTGGCTGGGTGAAGGTGAAGAGGCCACTAGAGACTAGCCTGGCCAGCTGGGTGGAGGTGGAGAGGCCACTTGGGACTAGCCTGGCCAGCTGGGTGGAGGTGGAGAGGCCACTAGAGACTAGCCTGGCCAGCTGGGTGGAGGTGGAGAGGCCACTAGAGACAAGCTTGGCCAGCTGGGTGGAGGTGGAGAGGCCACTAGAGACTAGCTTGGCCATCTGGGTGGAGAGGCCACTAGAGACTAGCCTGGCCAGCTGGGTGGAGGTGGAGAGGCCACTAGAGACAAGCTTGGCCAGCTGGGTGGAGGTGGAGAGGCCACTAGAGACTAGCTTGGCCATCTGGGTGGAGAGGCCACTAGAGACTAGCCTGGCCGGCTGGGTGGAGGTGGAGAGGCCACTAGAGACTAGCCTGGCCAGCTGGGTGGGTGGAGGCAGAGAGGCCACTTGGGACTAGCCTGGCCGGCTGGGTGGAGGTGGAGAGGCCACTAGGGACTAGCTTGGCCGGCTGGGTGGAGGTGGAGAGGCCACTAGAGACTAGCTTGGCCAGCTGGGTGGAGGTGGAGAGGCCACAAGAGACTAGCTTGGCCAGCTGGGTGGAGGTGGAGAGGCCACTAGAGACGAGCCTGGCCAGCTGGGTGGAAGTGGAGAGGCCACTAGAGACTAGCCTGGCCAGCTAGGTGCAGAGGCCACTAGGGACTAGCCTGGCCAGCTAGGTGCAGAGGCCACTAGAGAGAGCCTGGCCAGCTTGGTGGAGAGTCCACTAGAGACCAGCCTGGCTAGCTGGGTGGAGGTGGAGAGGCCACTAGAGACTAGCCTGGCTAGCTGGGTGGAGGTGGAGAGACCACTAGAGACTAGCCTGGCCAGCTGGGTGGAGGTGGAGAGGCCACTAGAGACTAGCCTGGCCAGCTGGGTGGAGGTGGAGAGGCCACTAGAGACTAGAATTGTCAGCTAGGTGGAGGTGGAGAGGCCACTAGAGACTAGCCTGGCCAGCTGGGTGGAGGTGGAGAGGCCACTAGAGACTAGCCTGGCCAGCTGGGTGGAGGTGGAGAGGCCACTAGAGACTAGCTTGGCCAGCTGGGTGGAGAGGCCACTAGAGACTAGCCTGGCCAGCTGGGTGGAGGCGGAGAGGCCACTAGAGACTAGCCTGGCTGGCTGTGTGAAGGTGAAGAGGCCACTAGAGACTAGCCTGGCCAGCTGGGTGGAGGTGGAGAGGCCACTTGGGACTAGCCTGGCCAGCTGGGTGGAGGTGGAGAGGCCACTAGAGACTAGCCTGGCCAGCTGGGTGGAGGTGGAGAGGCCACTAGAGACAAGCTTGGCCAGCTGGGTGGAGGTGGAGAGGCCACTAGAGACTAGCTTGGCCATCTGGGTGGAGAGGCCACTAGATACTAGCCTGGCCAGCTGGGTGGAGGTGGAGAGGCCACTAGAGACAAGCTTGGCCAGCTGGGTGGAGGTGGAGAGGCCACTAGAGACTAGCTTGGCCATCTGGGTGGAGAGGCCACTAGAGACTAGCCTGGCCGGCTGGGTGGAGGTGGAGAGGCCACTTGGGACAAGCCTGGCCGGCTGGGTGGAGGTGGAGAGGCCACTAGGGACTAGCTTGGCCGGCTGGGTGGAGGTGGAGAGGCCACTAGAGACTAGCTTGGCCAGCTGGGTGGAGGTGGAGAGGCCACAAGAGACTAGCTTGGCCAGCTGGGTGGAGGTGGAGAGGCCACTAGAGACTAGCCTGGCCAGCTGGGTGGAGGTGGAGAGGCCACTAGAGACTAGCTTGGCCAGCTGGGTGGAGGTGGAGAGGCCACTAGAGACTAGCCTGGCCAGCTGGGTGGAGGTGGAGAGGCCACTAGAGACGAGCCTGGCCAGCTGGGTGGAAGTGGAGAGGCCACTAGAGACTAGCCTGGCCAGCTAGGTGCAGAGGCCACTAGGGACTAGCCTGGCCAGCTAGGTGCAGAGGCCACTAGAGACTAGCCTGGCCAGCTAGGTGCAGAGGCCACTAGAGACTAGCCTGGCCAGCTTGGTGGAGAGTCCACTAGAGACCAGCCTGGCTAGCTGGGTGGAGGTGGAGAGGCCACTAGAGATTAGCCTGGCTAGCTGGGTGGAGGTGGAGAGACCACTAGAGACTAGCCTGGCCGGCTGGGTGGAGTTGGAGAGGCCACTAGAGACTAGCCTGGCCAGCTGAGTGGAGGTGGAGAGGCCACTAGAGACTAGCCTGTCCAGCTGGGTTGAGGTGGAGAGGCCACTAGAGACTAGCCTTGTCAGCTAGGTGGAGGTGGAGAGGCCACTAGAGACTAGCCTGGCCAGCTGGGTGGAGGTGGATAGGCCACTAGAGACTAGCCTGGCCAGCTGGGTGGAGGTGGAGAGGCCACTAGAGACTAGCCTGGCCAGCTGGGTGGAGGCGGAGAGGCCACTAGAGACTAGCCTGGCTGGCTGGGTGGAGGTGGAGAGGCCACTAGAGACTAGCTTGGCCAGCTGGGTGGAGGTGGAGAGGCCACTTGGGACTAGCCTGGCCAGCTGGGTGGAGGCGGAGAGGCCACTAGAGACTAGCCTGGCCGGCTGGGTGGAGGTGGAGAGGCCACTAGAGACTAGCCTGGCCAGCTGGGTGGGTGGAGGTGGAGAGGCCACTTGGGACTAGCCTGGCCGGCTGGGTGGAGGTGGAGAGGCCACTAGAAACTAGCTTGGCCAGCTGGGTGGAGGTGGAGAGGCCACTAGAGACTAGCCTGTTCAGCTGGGTGGAGAGGCCACTAGAGACTAGCTTGACCAGCTGGGTGGAGGTGGAGAGGCCACTAGAGACTAGCCTGGCCAGCTGGGTGGAGGTGGAGAGGCCACTAGAGACTAGCCTGGCCAGCTGGGTGGAAGTGGAGAGGCCACTAGAGACTAGCCTGGCCAGCTAGGTGCAGAGGCCACTAGGGACTAGCCTGGCCAGCTAGGTGGAGAGGCCACTAGAGACTAGCCTGGCCAGCTAGGTGCAGAGGCCACTAGAGACTAGCCTGGCAAGCTCGGTGGAGAGGCCACTAGAGACTAGCTTGGCCATCTGGGTAGAGGTGGAGAGGCCATTAGAGACTAGCTTGGCCAGCTAGGTGGAGAGCAGAGCAGGGTGCATGGAGCTGTGCTGTCATGTCATGGTGTAGCACCAGCCAGTTTGGACAGTGTCTTCACAGCACTGGGTAGGTAAGTGAGGTATTTGTGCTGTTAAACCCTAGAAATGGAATTACTAGAATGGAAAACACAGTAATTTGGTACGTTGTATAGATTGTATATCTATGGCTCATACCCACACTGCTTCCAGCCCTAATCCTAGGCAGGCACTTAGACCAGGTACATCAGACAGCTGGAGCCAGCCCAGCCCTCTCTCAGACCAGGCCGAGGTGTGGTTTGATTTCCGAGGGATAACGCTTTTGGCTGGGTCAAAATGTCAACATAAGTCCTCCCTCAGCCCCGGAGCCTGCTGACAACTGGGTAAACAACTCTAACGGTGGGGAGACAGGGCCAGGGAGACAGGGGTAGGGAGACAGGGGTAGGGAGACAGGGGTAGGGAGACAGGGGTAGGGGGACAGGGCCAGGGAGACAGGGGTAGGGAGACAGGGGTAGGGAGACAGGGGTAGGGAGACAGGGGTAGGGAGACAGGGGTAGGGAGACAGGGCCAGGGAGACAGGGGTAGGGAGACAGGGCTAGGGAGACAGGGGTAGGGAGACAGGGGTAGGGAGACAGGGGTAGGGAGACAGGGCCAGGGAGACAGGGCCAGGGAGACAGGGGTAGGGAGACAGGGCTAGGGAGACAGGGGTAGGGAGACAGGGGTAGGGAGACAGGGACAGGGAGACAGGGACAGGGAGACAGGGGTAGGGAGACAGGGGTAGGGAGACAGGGGTAGGGAGACAGGGACAGGGAGACAGGGACAGGGAGACAGGGGTAGGGAGACAGGGGTAGGGAGACAGGGGTAGGGAGACAGGGACAGGGAGACAGGGGTAGGGAGACAGGGGTAGGGAGACAGGGGTAGGGAGACAGGGCTAGGGAGACAGGGCTAGGGAGACAGGGGTAGGGAGACAGGGGTAGGGAGACAGGGAGACAGGGATAGGGAGACAGGGGTAGGGAGACAGGGCTAGGGAGACAGGGCTAGGGAGACAGGGATAGGGAGACAGGGATAGGGAGACAGGGCCAGGGAGACAGGGCTAGGGAGACAGGGCCAGGGAGACAGGGGTAGGGAGACAGGGATAGGGAGACAGGGCCAGGGAGACAGGGCTAGGGAGACAGGGCTAGGGAGACAGGGCCAGGGAGACAGGGCTAGGGAGACAGGGGTAGGGAGACAGGGCCAGGCAGTAGGGCCACTGGCCAGTAGAGAGGTGTGTCAGGGGACTGAAATAGGTCAAAGGTGACCAGGAGGATCACCTCCCAACCCCCCCTCCCCCTATCCTATCCTCCCCTCACCCCCCCCCCCCCCCCCCCACCCCACCCTCCCCTCCCAACACCCCCTCCCTCTATCCTCCCCTCCCAACCCCCCCTCCCCCTATCCTATCCTCCCAATCCACCCTCCCCCTATCCTCCCCTCCCAACCCCCCCTCCCCCTATCCTATCCTCCCCTCACCCCCCCCCCATCCCCCATCCTCCCCTCCCAATCCCCCCTCCCTCTATCCTCCCCTCCCAATCACCCCTCCCCCTATCCTCCCCTCCCCTCCCAACCCCCCCTCCCTCTATCCTCCCCTCCACACCACTAAACACCCCTAAGGCAACACGTTCCACAACTGGTCCCCTTATTTGTCAATGGCAGGGTGTGTGTGTTGGTCAGAGTGCAGACTCTACGAAGCTGTCGTCAGACTGGGATGGTTCCCACAGCCAGTATGTGTTGTATAAAGCATGAATAATTACATTGGATAAGGCTATAGACTTAAATACAAATATTTATTTAACCTTTATTTAACTGAGAAAGTCCGTTAAGAACAAATTCTTATTTTAAAATGACGGCCTACCCTGGCCAAACCCTCCCCTAGCCCGTATAACGCTGGGCCAATTGTGCGCCACCCTATGGGACTCCCGATCACGGCCCGGTTGTGATACAGCCCGGGATCAAACCAGGGTCCTGTAGTGACACCTGTAGCACTGAGAGACAGTACCTTAGTTAGACCGCTGCACCACACGGGAGCCACTCGGGAGCCACTCGGGAGCCACTCGGGAGCCACCTGGGAGCCACTCGGGAGCCACCTGGGAGCCACCTGGGAGCCACTCGGCAGCCACACAGGAGCCACTCGGGAGCCACCTGGGAGCCACTCGGGAGCCACCTGGGAGCCACTCGGGAGCCACCTGGGAGCCACCTGGGAGCCACTCGGCAGCCACTCGGGAGCCACTCGGGAGCCACCTGGGAGCCACTCGGGAGCCACTCGGGAGCCACCTGGGAGCCACTCGGGAGCCACCTGGGAGCCACCTGGGAGCCACTCGGGAGCCACCTGGGAGCCACCTGGGAGCCACTCGGGAGCCACTCGGCAGCCACCTGGGAGCCACCCAGGAGCCACCTGGGAGCCACTCGGGAGCCACTCGGGAGCCACTCGGGAGCCACCTGGGAGCCACTCGGGAGCCACTCGGGAGCCACTCGGGAGTCACCTGGGAGCCACTCGGGAGCAACTCGGGAGCCACTCGGGAGCCACTCGGGAGCCACTCGGGAGCCACTCGGGAGTCACCTGGGAGCCACTCGGGAGCCACTCGGGAGCCACTCGGGAGCTACTCGGGAGTCACCTGGGAGCCACTCGGGAGCCACTCGGGAGCCACTCGGGAGCCACTCGGGAGCCACTCGGCAGCCACTCGGGAGCCACCTGGGAGCCACTCGGGAGCCACTCGGGAGCCACACCTGTCTATATAAGGTCACACAGTTGACAGTGCATGTCAGAGCAAAAACCAAGACATGAGGTCTGTGACAGGATTGTGTCGAGGCACAGATTTGGGGAAGGGTACCAAAACATTTCTGCAGCATTGAAGGTCCCCAAGAACACAGTGGCATCCATCATTCTTAAATGAAAGAAGTTTGGAACCACCAAGACTCCTAAAGCTGGGCAATCGGGAAGGAGAGCCTTGGTCAGGGAGGTGACCAAGAACCCGATGGTCAATTTGACAGAGCTCCAGAGTTCCTCTGTAATCTCAGTCTAAGGCACTGCATCTCAGTGCTAGTGGCATCACAACAGACACCCTGGTTCGAATCCAGACTCTATCACAACTGGCCATGATTGGGAGTGGGGTGGGGTAGGGTGGGACAGGATAGGGTAGGATAGGGTGGGGTAGGGTAGGATAGGGTGGGATAGGGTGGGGTAGGGTGGGACAGGATAGGGTGGGGTAGGGTAGGGTGGGGTAGGATAGTGTGGGGTGGGGTAGGGTGGGGTAGGAAAATGATAGGATGGGGTAGTATAGGGTGGGGTGGGGTAGGATAGGGTGGGGATAGAGGGATAGGATAGGGTGGGGATAGAGAGGGATAGGGTGGGGAGGGGTAGGATAGGGTGGAGAGGGGTAGGATAGGGTGGGGGGGAGGGGTAGGATAGGGTGGGGAGGGGAGGGGAGGGGTAGGATTGGGTGGGGAGGGCAGGGGTAGGATAGGATAGGGTGGGGAGGGGTAGGATAGGGTAGAGTATATGTTGCAACCTTGCTCTCCAACCAAGGAGCTGAATTGAGGAGCTGACGGAGGTGAAAAGGAGGACAGGGTTTCTAAAAGTAATACCAGCGGTTTGTCCCTTATCCTTCATCAGGGGTTCTTCTCTAAATTAACATGGAAGACACCAACTGTCTCTGGCCTGTTTCCTCAGCTAATTGTGAGGGTTGACGTAGATCCTATATAAAGACCAGCTGAAGGAGTGAAGCTCAGGACTGAGCAACATGTTGTTGTAGTGTTTCTAGTCTGTAGTAATGAATAACTTCAAAACCAATGACTTCCTCACAATCTGGGAAAGTTCAGAAGTCAATGAGTATTTTTTGGGATGTAATTTCTCTAACACAAACACAGAACCTGAGAGATTTGGTAGTTTAGGGGAGAAAATGATTGATAAGATAGTGTCGGGCAGAGTTCTGTAACAAGTTCTGTATATGTAATTTTAATTTGACCTTTATTTAACCTTTATTTAACCTTTATTTAACCAGGCAAGTCAGTTAAGAACACATTCTTATTTTCAATGACAGCCTGGGAACAGTGGGTTAACTGCCTGTTCAGGGGCAGAACGACAGATTTGTACCTTGTCAGCTCGGGAGTTTGAACTCACAACCTTCCGGTTACAAGTCCAACACTCTAACCACTAGGATACCCTGCCGCCCCAGGGTACCCTTAGGACAAGATACTGTAACAAGTCCTGTATATTTAGGACAGGATACTGTAACAAGTCCTGTATATTTAGGACAGGATACTGTAACAAGTCCTGTATATTTAGGACAGGATACTGTAACAAGTCCTGTATATTTAGGACAAGATAAGGTAACAAGTCCTGTATATTTAGGACAAGATACTGTAACAAGTCCTGTATATTTAGGACAGGATACTGTAACAAGTCCTGTATATTTAGGACAAGATACTATAACAAGTCCTGTATATTTAGGACAGGATACTGTAACAAGTCCTGTATATTTAGGACAAGATACTGTAACAAGTCCTGTATATATAGGACAAGATACTGTAACAAGTCCTGTATATTTAGGACAAGATACTGTAACAAGTCCTTTATATTTAGGACAAGATACGGTAACAAGTCCTGTATATTTAGGACAGGATACGGTAACAAGTCCTTTATATTTAGGACAGGATACTGTAACAAGTCCTTTATATTTAGGACAGGATAAGGTAACAAGTCCTGTATATTTAGGACAAGATACTGTAACAAGTCCTGTATATTTAGGACAGGATACGGTAACATCAGCTGGAGTCATAATAGAACGTTTCTAAATAAACAACGTTCTCTCCTCCTGCATAAAAAATGTTATCTATCAGACAGAATCGAGTGGAGCTCTTTAGCCTGATCAGATTTTCCGACATCAAACTGTCAGTCATCATCTATACAGGCAGGTCTTTATCAGACCATTGAACAGGTGAGAGACCCAGCGATATGAATGACACACCGTTGACATGGCTGTGTGGTAATGAATGCCTCTGTGTGTCCGACTGAGAGCAGAGACAGGCCCTATTCCAGAGTCTCTTTCCAGTCCTGTCATCCATGGTGAGAGGTAGCAGAGAGGTATGTGTGTCCCCAGACGGGAGAGCGCGATAAAGATTCAGTCATTTTGAATTCAATGCAATAAGGAACTGCAAAGGGGAAAAGGCATGTTGAACAAAAGAGGAATTTGAAGCCCTGTGATGCAGAGGTGTGATAGGACAGGAGGCATGTCAAAAAACACTTCACACCAGAGCAATCAGGTTTCAGATCAAACGCTCCACAAAGAAAGACCACACAAGGTGTAAGGTCTGCCTGAGACGACAGGACTGTTTGTTCGGCCACTTCGGGGAAACGTCTGAAAATAAACTACTTACTGGAAATTAAAGTTAGCAGTTACAATCGGAGGGGAAAAAAGTGGATTAAAACATGACTGGTGAAATGAATGGAGCACTTTGTTGTAGGGAGTAGAGACTTCTTAGTCATAGGAGCACGACGTGATCAAAGCCTTAGTAGAAAGGCATTGCTTCGTGTAGATTTCCACCCTGTGTAACGATTCTCGTTGGTGGAAGGAGAGGAGGACCAAAATGCAGCGTGGTAAGTGTTCGTCCTATTTTAATTGAACAAACTGAACACTACACAAAATAACAGCGAAGAGGAAAACAAAACAGTTCTGGTGAACAGACACTAAACAGACACAACCAACATGTGGAAAACAGGCTACCTAAGTATGATTCTCAATCAGAGACAACGAACGACACCTGCCTCTGTTTGAGAACCATACTAGGCCGAACACATAGAAATATAACAACCTAGAAAAAAGAACATAGACTACCCACCCCAACTCACGCCCTGACCAACCTAACACAAAGACATAACAGAGAACATAGACTACCCACCCCAACTCACGCCCTGACCAACCTAACACAAAGACATAACAAAGAACATAGACTACCCACCCCAACTCACGCCCTGACCAACCTAACACAAAGACATAACAGAGAACATAGATTACCCACCCCAACTCACACCCTGACCAACCTAACACAAAGACATAACAGAGAACATAGACTACCCACCCCAACTCACACCCTGACCAACCTAACACAAAGACATAACAAAGAACATAGACTACCCACCCCAACTCACGCCCTGACCAACCTAACACAAAGACATAACAGAGAACATAGACTACCCACCCCAACTCACGCCCTGACCAACCTAACACAAAGACATAACAAAGAACATAGACTACCCACCCCAACTCACGCCCTGACCAACCTAACACAAAGACATAACAAAGAACATAGACTACCCACCCCAACTCACGCCCTGACCAACCTAACACAAAGACATAACAAAGAACATAGACTACCCACCCCAACTCACGCCCTGACCAACCTAACACAAAGACATAACAGAGAACATAGACTACCCACCCCAACTCACACCCTGACCAACCTAACACAAAGACATAACAGAGAACATAGACTACCCACCCCAACTCACACCCTGACCAACCTAACACAAAGACATAACAAAGAACATAGACTACCCACCCCAACTCACACCCTGACCAACCTAACACAAAGACATAACAGAGGAACTAAGGTCAGAACGTGACACCCTGAATATCATTTTAAGAGAACATTTAGTTCAGAGCTCTAGTTTCTGTGTGGCCTGTAGGCTTTTTCTCACATCTCTTTATCAAACCAATCAATCTGAAGGAATAATAACCCTCACAAATACAAATTCACATCCCTAAAGAACACACGTCAGGGGGAACGTCTGCAGTTGAACAATATTCCCTATTTACTTCTCTACTTTTTTACCAGAGCCTTTTGTTCAAAACAATAGTTCACTACTACTGCACATAGGGAATAGTGCACCATTTCAGATACAGCCTCAGTCACACACGGACCTGTTGTCCATCTATCACACAGAGGGGTATGCCAGTCTGACCCGTTGTCCATCTATCACACAGAGGGGTATGCCAGTCTGACCCGTTGTCCATCTATCACACAGAGGGGTATGCCAGTCTGACCCGTTGTCCATCTATCACACAGAGGGGTATGCCAGTCTGACCCGTTGTCCATCTATCACACAGAGGGGTATGCCAGTCTGACCCGTTGTATCACACAGAGGGGTATGCCAGTCTGACCCGTTGTATCACACAGAGGGGTATGCCAGTCTGACCCGTTGTCCATCTATCACACAGAGGGGTATGCCAGTCTGACCCATTGTATCACACAGAGGGGTATGCCAGTCTGACCTGTTGTCCATCTATCACACAGAGGGGTATGCCAGTCTGACCCGTTGTCCATCTATCACACAGAGGG
Organism: Oncorhynchus kisutch; assembly: GCF_002021735.2. Lineage (NCBI taxonomy): Eukaryota > Metazoa > Chordata > Actinopteri > Salmoniformes > Salmonidae > Oncorhynchus > Oncorhynchus kisutch. Next base: position 46,615,791 of record NC_034196.2, on the reverse strand, counting down.
GTATGCCAGTCTGACCCGTTGTATCACACAGAGGGGTATGCCAGTCTGACCCGTTGTATCACACAGAGGGGTATGCCAGTCTGACCCGTTGTCCATCTATCACACAGAGGGGTATGCCAGTCTGACCCATTGTATCACACAGAGGGGTATGCCAGTCTGACCCGTTGTCCATCTATCACACAGAGGGGTATGCCAGTCTGACCCGTTGTATCACACAGAGGGGTATGCCAGTCTGACCCGTTGTCCATCTATCACACAGAGGGGTATGCCAGTCTGACCCGTTGTCCATCTATCACACAGAGGGGTATGCCTGTCTGACCCGTTGTCCATCTATCACACAGAGGGGTATGCCAGTCTGACTCGTTGTATCACACAGAGGGGTATGCCAGTCTGACCCGTTGTCAATCTATCACACAGAGGGGTATGCCAGTCTGACCCGTTGTATCACACAGAGGGGTATGCCAGTCTGACCCGTTGTCCATCTATCACACAGAGGGGTATGCCAGTCTGACCCGTTGTCCAACTATCACACAGAGGGGTATGCCAGTCTGACCCTTTGTCCATCTATCACACCGAGGGGTATGCCAGTCTGACCCGTTGTCCATCTATCACACAGAGGGGTATGCCAGTCTGACCCGTTGTCCATCTATCACACAGAGGGGTATGCCAGTCTGACCCGTTGTCCATCTATCACACAGAGGGGTATGCCAGTCTGACCCGTTGTCCATCTATCACACAGAGGGGTATGCCAGTCTGACCCGTTGTCCATCTATCACACAGAGGGGTATGCCAGTCTGACCCGTTGTCCATCTATCACACAGAGGGGTATGCCAGTCTGACCTGTTGTATCACACAGAGGGGTATGCCAGTCTGACCCGTTGTCCATCTATCACACAGAGGGGTATGCCAGTCTGACCCATTGTCCATCTATCACACAGAGGGGTATGCCAGTCTGACCCGTTGTATCACACAGAGGGGTATGCCAGTCTGACCCGTTGTCCATCTATCACACAGAGGGGTATGCCAGTCTGACCCGTTGTCCATCTATCACACAGAGGGGTATGCCAGTCTGACCCGTTGTCCATCTATCACACAGAGGGGTATGCCAGTCTGACCCGTTGTCCATCTATCACACAGAGGGGTATGCCAGTCTGACCCGTTGTCCATCTATCACACAGAGGGGTATGCCAGTCTGACCCATTGTCCAACTATCACACAGAGGGGTATGCCAGTCTGACCCGTTGTCCAACTATCACACAGAGGGGTATGCCAGTCTGACCCGTTGTCCAACTATCACACAGAGGGGTATGCCAGTCTGACCCGTTGTCCATCTATCACACAGAGGGGTATGTCAGTCTGACCCGTTGTCCAACTATCACACAGAGGGGTATGCCAGTCTGACCCGTTGTATCACACAGAGGGGTATGCCAGTCTGACCCGTTGTATCACACAGAGGGGTATGCCAGTCTGACCCGTTGTCCATCTATCACACAGAGGGGTATGCCAGTCTGACCCATTGTATCACACAGAGGGGTATGCCAGTCTGACCTGTTGTATCACACAGAGGGGTATGCCAGTCTGACCTGTTGTATCACACAGAGGGGTATGCCAGTCTGACCTGTTGTATCACCCAGAGGGGTATGCCAGTCTGACCTGTTGTATCACACAGAGGGGTATGCCAGTCTGACCCATTGTATCACACAGAGGGGTATGCCAGTCTGACCCATTGTATCACACAGAGGGGTATGCCAGTCTGACCCATTGTATCACACAGAGGGGTATGCCAGTCTGACCCATTGTATCACACAGAGGGGTATGCCAGTCTGACCCATTGTATCACACAGAGGGGTATGCCAGTCTGACCCATTGTATCACACAGAGGGGTATGCCAGTCTGACCCATTGTATCACACAGAGGGGTATGCCAGTCTGATTTCTTGCCAGCTACTTTTATTCCGTTTTGTCATTTATCTTTTTCACAGGTACAAACAACAATCACAAAAAATGCATACAGAGATAAAGAAAGAAAGAGAGATAACCAACTCATCCCCCTCTCAGTCCCCATCCACATGACTGCATGTGGGGCAGCAGGTAGCCTAGTGGTTAGAGTGTAGAGGAGGCAGGTAGCCTAGTGGTTAGAGTGTAGAGGAGGCAGGTAGCCTAGTGGTTAGAGTGTAGAGGAGGCAGGTAGCCTAGTGGTTAGAGTGTAGAGGAGGCAGGTAGCCTAGTGGTTAGAGTGTAGAGGAGGCAGGTAGCCTAGTGGTTAGAGTGTAGAGGAGGCAGGTAGCCTAGTGGTTAGAGTGTAGAGGAGGCAGGTAGCCTAGTGGTTAGAGTGTAGAGGAGGCAGGTAGCCTAGTGGTTAGAGTGTAGAGGAGGCAGGTAGCCTAGTGGTTAGAGTGTAGAGGAGGCAGGTAGCCTAGTGGTTAGAGTGTAGAGGAGGCAGGTAGCCTAGTGGTTAGAGTGTAGAGGAGGCAGGTCGCCTAGTGGTTAGAGCGTAGAGGCGGCAGGTAGCCTAGTGGTTAGAGTGTAGAGGAGGCAGGTAGCCTAGTGGTTAGAGTGTAGAGGTGGCAGGTAGCCTAGTGGTTAGAGTGTAGAGGAGGCAGGTAGCCTAGTGGTTAGAGTGTAGAGGAGGCAGGTAGCCTAGTGGTTAGAGTGTAGCGGAGGCAGGTAGCCAAGTGGTTAGAGTGTAGAGGAGGCAGGTAGCCTAGTGGTTAGAGTGTAGAGGAGGCAGGTAGCCTAGTGGTTAGAGTGTAGGGACGGCAGGTAGCCTAGTGGTTAGAGTGTAGAGGAGGCAGGTAGCCTAGTGGTTAGAGTGTAGGGATGGCAGGTAGCCTAGTGGTTAGAGTGTAGAGGAGGCAGGTAGCCTAGTGGTTAGAGCGTAGAGGCGGCAGGTAGCCTAGTGGTTAGAGTGTAGAGGAGGCAGGTAGCCTAGTGGTTAGAGTGTAGAGGTGGCAGGTAGCCTAGTGGTTAGAGTGTTGAGGTGGCAGGTAGCCTAGTGGTTAGAGTGTAGAGGAGGCAGGTAGCCTAGTGGTTAGAGTGTAGAGGAGGCAGGTAGCCTAGTGGTTAGAGTGTAGAGGAGGCAGGTAGCCTAGTGGTTAGAGTGTAGAGGAGGCAGGTAGCCTAGTGGTTAGAGTGTAGCGGAGGCAGGTAGCCTAGTGGTTAGAGTGTAGAGGAGGCAGGTAGCCTAGTGGTTAGAGTGTAGAGGAGGCAGGTAGCCTAGTGGTTAGAGTGTAGGGACGGCAGGTAGCCTAGTGGTTAGAGTGTAGAGGAGGCAGGTAGCCTAGTGGTTAGAGTGTAGGGATGGCAGGTAGCCTAGTGGTTAGAGTGTAGAGGAGGCAGGTAGCCTAGTGGTTAGAGTGTTGGACTAGTAACCGGAAGGTTGCAAGTTCAAACCCCCGAGCTGACAAGGTACTAATCTGTCGTTCTGCCCTTGAACAGGCAGTTAACCCACTGTTCCAAGGCCGTCATTGAAAATAAGAATTTGTTCTGAACTGCCTGTACTGCAAACCAGACGTCAAGCAGGGGAGGGTGGACGGTACTCTGAACAGCGTACTGCAAACCAGACCTCAAGCAGAGGAGGGTGGACGGTACTCTGAACAGCGTACTGCAAACCAGACCTCAAGCAGGGGAGGGTGTACGGTACTCTGAACAGCGTACTGCAAACCAGACGTCAAGCAGGGGAGGGTGTACGGTACTCTGAACAGCGTACTGCAAACCAGACCTCAAGCAGGGGAGGGTGTACGGTACTCTGAACAGCGTACTGCAAACCAGACCTCAAGCAGGGGAGGGTGGACGGTACTCTGAACAGCGTACTGCAAACCAGACCTCAAGCAGAGGAGGGTGGACGGTACTCTGAACAGCGTACTGCAAACCAGACCTCAAGCAGGGGAGGGTGTACGGTACTCTGAACAGCATACTGCAAACCAGACCTCAAGCAGGGGAGGGTGTACGGTACTCTGAACAGCGTACTGCAAACCAGACCTCAAGCAGGGGAGGGTGGACGGTACTCTGAACAGCGTACTGCAAACCAGACCTCAGGGAAGGGTGTACGGTACTCTGAACAGCGTACTGCAAACCAGACCTCAGGGAAGGGTGTACGGTACTCTGAACAGCGTACTGCAAACCAGACCTCAGGGGAGGGTGTACGGTAGTCTGAACAGCGTACTGCAAACCAGACCTCAGGGGAGGGTGTACGGTACTCTGAACAGCAAGCAGGGGAGGGTGTACGGTACTCTGAACAGCAAGCAGGGGAGGGTGTACGGTACTCTGAACAGCAAGCAGGGGAGGGTGTACGGTACTCTGAACAGCAAGCAGGGGAGGGTGTACGGTACTCTGAACAGCAAGCAGGGGAGGGTGTACGGTACTCTGAACAGCAAGCAGGGGAGGGTGGATTGGACTCTGCTGACATGTGGGAAGGTAATGACACTTGCTCTCTAATCTAGCGCTCAGTCGTGTTAACAATCTGTTGATATTTATATCTTGACGGAAAATCTTTGTTTTTTTATTTTTCCTATATTTTCTCTGCACTATTTCAGGCTTCACCCTCCATTCGACCAGGGTAGTGACCAACACCCTCCCTTAGACCAGGGTAGTGACCAACACCCTCCCTTAGACCAGGGTAGTGACCAACACCCTCCCTTAGACCAGGGTAGTGACCAACACCCTCCCTTAGACCAGGGTAGTGACCAACACCCTCCATTCGACCAGGGTAGTGACCAACACCCTCCCTTAGACCAGGGTAGTGACCAACACCCTCCCTTAGACCAGGGTAGTGACCAACACCCTCCCTTAGACCAGGGTAGTGACCAACACCCTCCCTTAGACCAGGGTAGTGACCAACACCCTCCCTTAGACCAGGGTAGTGACCAACACCCTCCATTCGACCAGGGTAGTGACCAACACCCTCCATTCGACCAGGGTAGTGACCAACACCCTCCCTTAGACCAGGGTAGTGACCAACACCCTCCCTTAGACCAGGGTAGTAACCAACACCCTCCCTTAGACCAGGGTAGTGACCAACACCCTCCCTTAGACCAGGGTAGTGACAGCACCCTCCCTTAGACCAGGGTAGTGACAACACCCTCCCTTAGACCAGGGTAGTGACAACACCCTCCCTTAGACCAGGGTAGTGACAACACCCTCCCTTAGACCAGGGTAGTGACCAACACCCTCCCTTAGACCAGGGTAGTGACAATACCCTCCCTTAGACCAGGGTAGTGACAACACCCTCCCTTAGACCAGGGTAGTGACAACACCCTCCCTTAGACCAGGGTAGTGACCAACACCCTCCCTTAGACCAGGGTAGTGACCAACACCCTCCCTTAGACCAGGGTAGTGACCAACACTCTCCCTTAGACCAGGGTAGTGACAACACCCTCCATTCGACCAGGGTAGTGACCAACACCCTCCCTTAGACCAGGGTAGTGACCAACACCCTCCCTTAGACCAGGGTAGTGACCAACACCCTCCCTTAGACCAGGGTAGTGACCAACACCCTCCCTTAGACCAGGGTAGTGACAACACCCTCCCTTAGACCAGGGTAGTGACAACACCCTCCCTTAGACCAGGGTAGTGGCCAACACCCTCCCTTAGACCAGGGTAGTGACAACACCCTCCATTGGACCAGGGTAGTGACCAACATCCTCCCTTAGACCAGGGTAGTGACCAACACCCTCCCTTAGACCAGGGTAGTGACCAATACCCTCCCTTAGACCAGGGTAGTGACAACACCCTCCCTTAGACCAGGGTAGTGACCAACACCCTCCCTTAGACCAGGGTAGTGACAACACCCTACCTTAGACCAGGGAAGTGACCAACACCCTCCCTTAGACCAGGGTAGTGACCAACACCCTCCCTTAGACCAGGGTAGTGACAACATCCTCCCTTAGACCAGGGTAGTGACGACACCCTCCCTTAGACCAGGGTAGTGACAACACCCTCCCTTAGACCAGGGTAGTGAACAACACCCTCCCATAGACCAGGGTAGTGACAACACCCTCCCTTAGACCAGGGTAGTGACAACACCCTCCCTTAGAACAGGGTAGTGACAACACCCTCCCTTAGACCAGGGTTGTGACAACACCCTCCCTTAGACCAGGGTAGTGAACAACACCCTCCCATAGACCAGGGTAGTGACAACACCCTCCCTTAGACCAGGGTAGTGACAACACCCCCCCTTAGACCAGGGTAGTGAACAACACCCTCCCATAGACCAGGGTAGTGACAACACCCTCCCTTAGACCAGGGTAGTGACAACACCCTCCCTTAGACCAGGGTAGTGACAACACCCTCCCTTAGACCAGGGTAGTGAACAACACCCTCCCATAGACCAGGGTAGTGACAACACCCTCCCTTAGACCAGGGTTGTGACAATACCCTCCCTTAGACCAGGGTAGTGACAACATCCTCCCTTAGACCAGGGTAGTGACAACATCCGCCCTTAGACCAGGGTAGTGACAACACCCTCCCTTAGACCAGGGTAGTGACAACACCCTCCCTTAGACCAGGGTAGTGACAACACCCTCCCTTAGACCAGGGTAGTGACAACACCCTCCCTTAGACCAGGGTAGTGACAACACCCTCCCTTAGACCAGTGTAGTGACAACACCCTCCCTTAGACCAGGGTAGTGAACAGCACCCTCCCTTAGACCAGGGTAGTGACAACACCCTTCCTTAGACCAGGGTAGTGACAACACCCTCCCTTAGACCAGGGTAGTGACAACATCCTCCCTTAGACCAGGGTAGTGAACAACACCCTCCCTTAGACCAGGGTAGTGACAACATCCTCCCTTAGACCAGGGTAGTGACAACATCCGCCCTTAGACCAGGGTAGTGACAACACCCTCCCTTAGACCAGGGTAGTGACAACACCCTCCCTTAGACCAGGGTAGTGACAACACCCTCCCTTAGACCAGGGTAGTGACAACACCCTCCCTTAGACCAGTGTAGTGACAACACCCTCCCTTAGACCAGGGTAGTGAACAGCACCCTCCCTTAGACCAGGGTAGTGACCAACACCCTTCCTTAGACCAGGGTAGTGACAACACCCTCCCTTAGACCAGGGTAGTGACAACATCCTCCCTTAGACCAGGGTAGTGACAACACCCTCCCTTAGACCAGGGTAGTGACAACACCCTACCTTAGACCAGGGTAGTGACAACACCCTCCCTTAGACCAGGGTAGTGAACAACACCCTCCCTTAGACCAGGGTAGTGACAACACCCTCCCTTAGACCAGGGTGGTGACAACACCCTCCCTTAGACCAGGGTAGTGACCAACACCCTCCATTAGACCAGGGTAGTGAACAACACCCTCCCTTAGACCAGGGTAGTGAACAACACCCTCCCTTAGACCAGGGTAGTGACAACACCCTCCCTTAGACCAGGGTAGTGACAACATCCTCCCTTAGACCAGGGTAGTGACAACATCCTCCCTTAGACCAGGGTAGTGACCACACCCTCCCTTAGACCAGGGTAGTGAACAACACCCTCCCTTAGACCAGGGTAGTGACAACACCCTCTCTTAGACCAGGGTAGTGACACAAAACCACGGTTAGTGAGAGCGTGACGGCAAGTGAAAGAGACACAGACACCAAGACAATGAAGTCTGAGTCTGTGAGCAGAGGTGGATCTCTATCATTTTCCATCTATTGTTTGATGGCATATCCATGTCTACAGGACTATATCACTGTTACCACTACAGGACTATATCACTGCTACCACTACAGGACTATATCACTTTTAATACTACAGGACTATATCACTGCTACCACCACAGGACTATATCACTGTTAATACTAACAGGACTATATCACTGTTACCACTACAGGACTATATCACTGTTACCACTACAGGACTATATCACTGTTAATACTACAGGACTATATCACTGTTACCACTACAGGACTATATCACTGTTACCACTACATATCTACAGGACTATATCACTGCTACCACTACAGGACTATATCACTGTTACCACTACAGGACTATATCACTGTTAATACTACAGGACTATATCACTGTTACCACTACAGGACTATATCACTGTTACCACTACATATCTACAGGACTATATCACTGTTAATACTACAGGACTATATCACTGTTAATACTACAGGACTATATCACTGCTACCACTATAGGACTATATCACTGTTAATACTACAGGACTATATCACTGTTACCACTACAGGACTATATCACTGCTACCACTAAAGGACTATATCACTGTTACCACTACAGGACTATATCACTGTTACCACTACAGGACTATATCACTGTTACCACTACAGGACTATATCACTGTTACCACTACAGGACTATATCACTGTTAATACTACAGGACTATATCACTGTTACCACTACAGGACTATATCACTGTTACCACTACAGGACTATATCACTGCTACCACTAAAGGACTATATCACTGTTACCACTACAGGACTATATCACTGTTACCACTACAGGACTATATCACTGTTACCACTACAGGACTATATCACTGCTACCACTACAGGACTATATCACTGTTAATACTAACAGGACTATATCACTGTTACCACTACAGGACTATATCACTGTTACCACTACAGGACTATATCACTGCTACCACTACAGGACTATATCACTGCTACCACTACAGGACTATATCACTGTTACCACTACATATCTACAGGACTATATCACTGTTACCACTACAGGACTATATCACTGTTACCACTACAGGACTATATCACTGTTACCACTACAGGACTATATCACTGTTACCACTACAGGACTATATCACTGCTACCACTACAGGACTATATCACTGCTACCACTACAGGACTATATCACTGTTAATACTACAGGACTATATCACTGTTAATACTACAGGACTATATCACTGTTACCACTACAGGACTATATCACTGCTACCACTACAGGACTATATCACTGTTAATACTACAGGACTATATCACTGTTACCACTACAGGACTATATCACTGTTACCACTACAGGACTATATCACTGTTAATACTACAGGACTATATCACTGTTAATACTACAGGACTATATCACTGCTACCACTATAGGACTATATCACTGTTAATACTACAGGACTATATCACTGTTAATACTACAGGACTAAATCACTGCTACCACTATAGGACTATATCACTGTTAATACTACAGGACTATATCACTGTTAATACTACAGGACTATATCACTGCTACCACTAAAGGACTATATCACTGTTAATACTACATGACTATATCACTGTTACCACTACAGGACTATATCACTGTTACCACTACATATCTACAGGACTATATCACTGTTACCACTACAGGACTATATAACTGATACCACTACAGGACTATATCACTGTTACCACTACATATCTACAGGACTATATCACTGCTACCACTACAGGACTATATCACTGATACCACTACATATCTACAGGACTATATCACTGATACCACTACATATCTACATGACTATATCACTGTTACCACTACATATCTACAGGACTATATCACTGTTACCACTACATATCTACAGGACTATATAACTGATACCACTACATATCTACAGGACTATATCACTGATACCACTACAGGACTATATCACTGTTACCACTACATATCTACAGGACTATATCACTGTTACCACTACATATCTACAGGACTATATCACTGATACCACTACATATCTACATGACTATATCACTGCTACCACTACATATCTACAGGACTATATCACTGCTACCACTACATATCTACAGGACTATATCACTGATATCACTACAGGACTATATCACTGTTACCACTACAGGACTATATCACTGTTACCACTACAGGACTATATCACTGTTACCACTACAGGACTATATCACTGTTACCACTACAGGACTATATCACTGTTACCACTACAGGACTATATCACTGTTACCACTACAGGACTATATCACTGTTACGACTACATGACTATATCACTGTTACGACTACAGGACTATATCACTGCTACCACTACATATCTACAATACTATATCACTGTTACCACTACATATCTACAGCACTATATCACTGTTACCACTACATATCTACAGGACTATACCACTGTTACTACTACAGGACTATATCACTGTTACCACTACAGGACTATATCACTGCTACCACTACAGGAATATATCACTGTTACCACTACAGGACTATATCACTGTTACCACTACAGGACTATATCACTGTTACGACTACATGACTATATCCCAGTTACCACTACAGGACTATATCACTGCTACCACTACATATCTACAGGACTATATCACTGATACCACTACAAGACTATACCACTGCTACCACTACATATCAACATGACTATATCACTGCTACCACTACAGGACTATATCACTGCTACCACTACAGGACTATATCACTGTTAATACTAACAGGACTATATCACTGTTAATACTACAGGACTATATCACTGTTACCACTACAGGACTATATCACTGCTACCACTACAGGACTATATCACTGTTACCACTACAGGACTATATCACTGTTACCACTACAGGACTATATCACTGTTACCACTACAGGACTATATCACTGTTACCACTACAGGACTATATCACTGCTACCACTACAGGACTATATCACTGCTACCACTACAGGACTATATCACTGTTAATACTACAGGACTATATCACTGTTAATACTACAGGACTATATCACTGTTACCACTACAGGACTATATCACTGCTACCACTACAGGACTATATCACTGTTAATACTACAGGACTATATCACTGTTACCACTACAGGACTATATCACTGTTACCACTACAGGACTATATCACTGTTAATACTACAGGACTATATCACTGTTAATACTACAGGACTATATCACTGCTACCACTATAGGACTATATCACTGTTAATACTACAGGACTATATCACTGTTAATACTACAGGACTATATCACTGCTACCACTATAGGACTATATCACTGTTAATACTACAGGACTATATCACTGTTAATACTACAGGACTATATCACTGCTACCACTAAAGGACTATATCACTGTTAATACTACATGACTATATCACTGTTACCACTACAGGACTATATCACTGTTACCACTACATATCTACAGGACTATATCACTGTTACCACTACAGGACTATATAACTGATACCACTACAGGACTATATCACTGTTACCACTACATATCTACAGGACTATATCACTGCTACCACTACAGGACTATATCACTGATACCACTACATATCTACAGGACTATATCACTGATACCACTACATATCTACATGACTATATCACTGTTACCACTACATATCTACAGGACTATATCACTGTTACCACTACATATCTACAGGACTATATAACTGATACCACTACATATCTACAGGACTATATCACTGATACCACTACAGGACTATATCACTGTTACCACTACATATCTACAGGACTATATCACTGTTACCACTACATATCTACAGGACTATATCACTGATACCACTACATATCTACATGACTATATCACTGCTACCACTACATATCTACAGGACTATATCACTGCTACCACTACATATCTACAGGACTATATCACTGATATCACTACAGGACTATATCACTGTTACCACTACAGGACTATATCACTGTTACCACTACAGGACTATATCACTGTTACCACTACAGGACTATATCACTGTTACCACTACAGGACTATATCACTGTTACCACTACAGGACTATATCACTGTTACCACTACAGGACTATATCACTGTTACGACTACATGACTATATCACTGTTACGACTACAGGACTATATCACTGCTACCACTACATATCTACAATACTATATCACTGTTACCACTACATATCTACAGCACTATATCACTGTTACCACTACATATCTACAGGACTATACCACTGTTACTACTACAGGACTATATCACTGTTACCACTACAGGACTATATCACTGCTACCACTACAGGAATATATCACTGTTACCACTACAGGACTATATCACTGTTACCACTACAGGACTATATCACTGTTACGACTACATGACTATATCCCAGTTACCACTACAGGACTATATCACTGCTACCACTACATATCTACAGGACTATATCACTGATACCACTACAAGACTATACCACTGCTACCACTACATATCAACATGACTATATCACTGCTACCACTACAGGACTATATCACTGCTACCACTACAGGACTATATCACTGTTAATACTAACAGGACTATATCACTGTTAATACTACAGGACTATATCACTGTTACCACTACAGGACTATATCACTGCTACCACTACAGGACTATATCACTGTTACCACTACAGGACTATATCACTGTTACCACTACAGGACTATATCACTGTTACCACTACAGGACTATATCACTGTTACCACTACAGGACTATATCACTGCTACCACTACAGGACTATATCACTGCTACCACTACAGGACTATATCACTGTTAATACTACAGGACTATATCACTGTTAATACTACAGGACTATATCACTGTTACCACTACAGGACTATATCACTGCTACCACTACAGGACTATATCACTGTTAATACTACAGGACTATATCACTGTTACCACTACAGGACTATATCACTGTTACCACTACAGGACTATATCACTGTTAATACTACAGGACTATATCACTGTTAATACTACAGGACTATATCACTGCTACCACTATAGGACTATATCACTGTTAATACTACAGGACTATATCACTGTTAATACTACAGGACTATATCACTGCTACCACTATAGGACTATATCACTGTTAATACTACAGGACTATATCACTGTTAATACTACAGGACTATATCACTGCTACCACTAAAGGACTATATCACTGTTAATACTACATGACTATATCACTGTTACCACTACAGGACTATATCACTGTTACCACTACATATCTACAGGACTATATCACTGTTACCACTACAGGACTATATAACTGATACCACTACAGGACTATATCACTGTTACCACTACATATCTACAGGACTATATCACTGCTACCACTACAGGACTATATCACTGATACCACTACATATCTACAGGACTATATCACTGATACCACTACATATCTACATGACTATATCACTGTTACCACTACATATCTACAGGACTATATCACTGTTACCACTACATATCTACAGGACTATATCACTGATACCACTACATATCTACAGGACTATATCACTGATACCACTACAGGACTATATCACTGTTACCACTACATATCTACAGGACTATATCACTGTTACCACTACATATCTACAGGACTATATCACTGATACCACTACATATCTACATGACTATATCACTGCTACCACTACATATCTACAGGACTATATCACTGCTACCACTACATATCTACAGGACTATATCACTGATATCACTACAGGACTATATCACTGTTACCACTACAGGACTATATCACTGTTACCACTACAGGACTATATCACTGTTACCACTACAGGACTATATCACTGTTACCACTACAGGACTATATCACTGTTACCACTACAGGACTATATCACTGTTACCACTACAGGACTATATCACTGTTACGACTACATGACTATATCACTGTTACGACTACAGGACTATATCACTGCTACCACTACATATCTACAATACTATATCACTGTTACCACTACATATCTACAGCACTATATCACTGTTACCACTACATATCTACAGGACTATACCACTGTTACTACTACAGGACTATATCACTGTTACCACTACAGGACTATATCACTGCTACCACTACAGGACTATATCACTGTTACCACTACAGGACTATATCACTGTTACCACTACAGGACTATATCACTGTTACGACTACATGACTATATCCCAGTTACCACTACAGGACTATATCACTGCTACCACTACATATCTACAGGACTATATCACTGATACCACTACAAGACTATACCACTGCTACCACTACATATCAACATGACTATATCACTGCTACCACTACATATCTACATGACTATATCACTGATACCACTACATATCTACATGACTATATCACTGCTACCACTACATATCTACATGACTATATCACTGATACCACTACATATCTACATGACTATATCACTGATACCACTACATATCTACATGACTATATCACTGCTACCACTACATATCTACATGACTATATCACTGATACCACTACATATCTACATGACTATATCACTGCTACCACTACATATCTACATGACTATATCACTGTTACCACTACATATCTACATGACTATATCACTGATACCACTACATATCTACATGACTATATCACTGCTACCACTACATATCTACATGACTATATCACTGCTACCACTACAGGACTATATCACTGATACCACTACATATCTACATGACTATATCACTGCTACCACTACATATATACAGGACTATATCACTGTTACCACTACAGGACTATATCACTGCTACCACTACATATCTACAGGACTATATCACTGCTACCACTACATATCTACATGACTATATCACTGCTACCACTACATATCTACAGGACTATATCACTGCTACCACTACATATCTACATGACTATATCACTGCTATCCCTTTCCTTAATACAGGTCTATAGCACTGCTACACACTGACAAGTCAAGGTGCTCTCTATATGATTACTACATGTAATTATTGTATTTATCCCCTGCTAGGGGTATAGGCTAATCCAGTCCCTGTAATGGCTAATGGCTAGCTAACCCAGCCCCTGCTACGGCTAACAGATAGCTAACCCACCTCCTGCTACGGCTAACAGATAGCTAACCCACCTCCTGCTACGGCTAACAGCTCGTTAACACAGCCCCTGCTATCACTAATAGCTAGCTAACCTAGCCCCTGCTATGGCTAATAGCTAGCTAACCCAGCCCCTGCTATGGCTAACAGCTAGCTAACCCAGCCCCTGCTATGACTAACAGCTAACTAACCCAGTCTCTGCTATGGCTAACAGCTCGTTAGCACAGCCCCTGCTACGACTAACAGCTAGCTAACCCAGTCTCTGCTATGGCTTACAGCTCGTTAACACAGCCCCTGCTACGACTAACAGCTAACTAACCCAGTCTCTGCTATGGCAAACAGCTTGTTAGCACAGCCCCTGCTACGACTAACAGCTAGCTAACCCAGTCCCTGCTATGGCTAACAGCTAGCTAACCCAGTCTCTGCTATGGCTAACAGCTAACTAACCCAGTCTCTACTATGGCTAACAGCTAACTAACCCAGTCTCTGCTATGGCTAACAGCTAGCTAACCCAGTCTCTGCTATGGCTAACAGCTAACTAACCCAGTCTCTGCTATGGCTAACAGCTAACTAACCCAGTCTCTGCTATGGCTAACAGCTAGCTAACCCAGACACTCACTGAACATGGCTTATGAATACATTTGCCAAATACAAAACTTAATTGTCTGTGAAAAATAATAAAACATCTCAAAGAAAACATTGAGGCTGTCAGCCACTGTCAGCAATTACTTAACCCACAAATATTAAAATGTGTGGTTTGGACTGAGAGTCTTGTGATCTGCTGAGCAGCTGTAGGAATGGATGTATATTGAGTCCCAAATGGCATCCTATTCTCTACATAGTGCACTTCTTTGTGCCCATGGGCCCTGGTAAAAAAAAGTAGTGCACTATATACAGATGTAGGAGATTAATTTGAACAGTATTTTATTGCTTAGAATGTTCCTGCATGGAAATGATTTACATGAATTCACTCGCTGTTCTATCACTAGTATTGCACTTTTCATGTAGCCTACTTGTGTCCAGCTAATCACCTAACCACTGATCAAGCAATATTATGGACTAAACGATCAAATCCTGTTGCTGTCGGATTATTTTGCGGCAACAATACTGGTCAAATTAAGATCCAACATCGGTAGGTAATAGGGTGCCATTTGGAACATACGTTAGTTCTCCCTCTCGGTGATAGAAGAAGAAGATAGATAGATAAATCAATAGAACAAACTGTAGCACCGGCAGAAATGGAGAGCTCAGCCCTCAACAATATATAAACATATCATTTCATTAAAGAATGAGTTCTGTTTGTGTATGGTTGAAATTACAGGGAACATGGATTCAGATTGTAGTATTGGATTACTCTGTTCGGGAACCAAAGCTATAACCCCCCCAATACTCAACTGGCAGACCGCGGTTCGTATCCGTACTCAGTCGGGCTTCTACCCCTGGTATAATATAAACACACATAAGACATGGATAAATGTGTAGATCTGCAAGAAATTTTCTCTCCGGCCAACAAGAGGGGTGTGTGGTCGAACGGGTTCCTAGGTGGGGATTTGTTACATCAGTGTGTTGTCAACAATTTAAAAAGATCCAATCCATCCCACAAGTATTAACTGTTGAGTAAAATGTTATCGGCAAGTTAACCAAACTGACAGAAAATTGGCTTGCCCCCAGACCATACATCTGACCTGTCCCCAGACCGTACATCTGGCTTGTCCCCAGACCATACATCTGGCCTGTCCCCAGACCATACATCTGACCTGTCCCCAGACCATACATCTGGCTTGTCCCCAGACCATACATCTGACCTGTCCCCAGACCATACATCTGGCTTGTCCCCAGACCATACATCTGACCTGTCCCCAGACCATACATCTGACCTGTCCCCAGACCATACATCTGGCTTGTCCCCAGACCATACATCTGGCCTGTCCCCAGACCATACATCTGACCTGTCCCCAGACCATACATCTGGCTTGTCCCCAGACCATACATCTGACCTGTCCCCAGACCATACATCTGGCCTGTCCCCAGACCATACATCTGACCTGTCCCCAGACCATACATCTGACCTGTCCCCAGACCATACATCTGGCTTGTCCCCAGACCATTCCACTGGCCTGTCCCCAGACCGTACATCTGACCTGTCCCCAGACCGTACATCTGACCTGTCCCCAGACCATACATCTGACCTGTCCCCAGACCATACATCTGGCTTGTCCCCAGACCATACATATGACTTGTCCCCAGACCATACATCTGACTTGTCCCCAGACCATACATCTGACTTGTCCCCAGACCATACATCTGACCTGTCCCCAGACCATACATCTGGCCTGTCCCCAGACTGTATATCTGGCTTGTCCCCAGACCATACATCTGACCTGTCCCCAGACCATACATCTGGCTTGTCCCCAGACCATTCCTCTGGCCTGTCCCCTGACCATTCCTCTGGCCTGTCCCCTGACCATACATCTGACCTGTCCCCAGACCATACATCTGGCCTGTCCCCAGACCATACATCTGACCTGTCCCCAGACCATACATCTGACCTGTCCCCAGACCATACATCTGGCTTGTCCCCAGACCATTCCACTGGCCTGTCCCCAGACCGTACATCTGACCTGTCCCCAGACCATACATCTGACCTGTCCCCAGACCATACATCTGACCTGTCCCCAGACCATACATCTGACCTGTCCCCAGACCATACATCTGACCTGTCCCCACATCTGACCTGTCCCCAGACTGTACATCTGACCTGTCCCCAGACCATACATCTGACCTGTCCCCAGACCATACATCTGGCCTGTCCCCAGACCATACATCTGGCCTGTCCCCAGACCATACATCTGACCTGTCCCCAGACCGTACATCTGGCTTGTCCCCAGACCATACATATGACTTGTCCCCAGACCATACATCTGACTTGTCCCCAGACCATACATCTGACTTGTCCCCAGACCATACATCTGACCTGTCCCCAGACCATACATCTGGCCTGTCCCCAGACTGTATATCTGGCTTGTCCCCAGACCATACATCTGACCTGTCCCCAGACCATACATCTGGCTTGTCCCCAGACCATTCCTCTGGCCTGTCCCCTGACCATTCCTCTGGCCTGTCCCCTGACCATTCATCTGACCTGTCCCCAGACCATACATCTGGCTTGTCCCCAGACCATACATCTGGCTTGTCCCCAGGTCATACATCTGGCTTGTCCCCAGGTCATACATCTGGCTTGTCCCCTGACCATACATCTGGCTTGTCCCCAGACCATACATCTGGCCTGTCCCCAGACCATACATCTGGCTTGTCCCCAGACCATACATCTGGCTTGTCCCCAGACCATACATCTGGCTTGTCCCCAGACCATACATCTGGCTTGTCCCAGACCATACATCTGGTATTTAAATGTATTGCCAGCTAGTTCTGTCCCTGAACAAGGCAGTTAACCTCAACTGTTCCCCGGTAGGCCGTCATTATAAATAAGAATGTGTTCTTCACTGACTTGCCTCGTTAAATAAAGTTTAAAGAAAGGTTCAATAAAATAAAGAAAATGTAAATGAGTCTTTTAGAACAAGCTACATCCAATCCAGCAATAAACTACACAACCAGACTAGGTCAGTCAGCTACCAGACACTAAACTACACAACCAGACTAGGTCAGTCAGCTACCAGACACTAAACTACACAACCAGACTAGGTCAGTCAGCTACCAGACACTAAACTACACAACCAGACTAGGTCAGTCAGCTACCAGACACTAAACTACACTACCAGACTAGGTCAGTCAGCTACCAGACACTAAACTACACAACCAGACTAGGTCAGTCAGCTACCAGACACTAAACTACACTACCAGACTAGGTCAGTCTGCTACCAGACACTAAACTACACTACCAGACTAGGTCAGTCAGCTACCAGACACTAAACTACACTACCAGACTAGGTCAGTCAGCTACCAGACACTAAACTACACTACCAGACTAGGTCAGTCAGCTACCAGACACTAAACTACACAACCAGACTAGGTCAGTCAGCTACCAGACACTAAACTACACAACCAGACTAGGTCAGTCAGCTACCAGACACTAAACTACACAACCAGACTAGGTCAGTCAGCTACCAGACACTAAACTACACTACCAGACTAGGTCAGTCAGCTACCAGACACTAAACTACACTACCAGACTAGGTCAGTCAGCTACCAGACACTAAACTACACAACCAGACTAGGTCAGTCAGCTACCAGACACTAAACTACACTACCAGACTAGGTCAGTCTGCTACCAGACACTAAACTACACAACCAGACTAGGTCAGTCAGCTACCAGACACTAAACTACACAACCAGACTGGGTCAGTCAGCTACCAGACACTAAACTACACAACCAGACTAGGTCAGTCAGCTACCAGACACTAAACTACACAACCAGACTAGGTCAGTCCAGTACAGACTAGGTCAGTCGGGCTACCAGTACAGACTAGGTCAGTCAGCTACCAGTACAGACTAGGTTAGTCAGCTACCAGTACAGACTAGGTCAGTCAGCTACCAGTACAGACTAGGTCAGTCAGCTACCAGTACAGACTAGGTCAGTCAGCTACCAGCACAGACTAGGTCAGTCAGCTACCAGTACAGACTAGGTCAGTCAGCTACCAGTACAGACTAGGTCCGTCAGCTACCAGTACAGACTAGGTAAATCAGCTACCAGTACAGACTTTGTCAGTCAGCTACCAGTACAGACTAGGTCAGTCAGCTACCAGTACAGACTAGGTCAGTCAGCTACCAGTACAGACTAGGTCAGTCAGCTACCAGTACAGACTAGGTCAGTCGGGCTACCAGTACAGACTTGGTCCGTCAGCTACCAGTACAGACTAGGTCAGTCAGCTACCAGTACAGACTAGGTCAGTCAGCTACCAGTACAGACTAGGTCAGTCGGGCTACCAGTACAGACTAGGTCAGTGAGCTACCAGTACAGACTAGGTCAGTCGGGCTACCAGTACAGACTAGGTCAGTCAGCTACTAGTACAGACTAGGTCAGTCAGCTACCAGTACAGACTAGGTAAATCAGCTACCAGTACAGACTAGGTCAGTCAGCTACCAGTACAGACTAGGTCAGTCAGCTACCAGTACAGACTAGGTCCGTCAGCTACCAGTACAGACTAGGTCCGTCAGCTACCAGTACAGACTAGGTCAGTCAGCTACCAGTACAGACTAGGTCAGTCAGCTACCAGTACAGACTAGGTCAGTCAGCTACCAGTACAGACTAGGTCAGTCAGCTACCAGTACAGACTAGGTCAGTCAGCTACCAGTACAGACTAGGTAAATCAGCTACCAGTACAGACTAGGTAAATCAGCTACCAGTACAGACTAGGTAAATCAGCTACCCTGCTAACTAATAACTATCATTTTAATATCATGGATGGTCAGCCCTTGCATCCACAGCTCTGTCTTTGGATTTGAGAGGTTACATTTCTCCAGCCCCGTCCCTCAGTATTTAACCAAACACAATCTGCTGTAGAACACCAGGTTACATTTCTCCAGCCCCGTCCCTCAGTATTTAACCAAACACAATCTGCTGTAGAACACCAGGCTAGTTCAGACTGCTGTAGAACACCAGGCTAGTTCAGACTGCTGTAGAACACCAGGCTAGTTCAGACTGCTGTAGAACACCAGGCTAGATCAGACTGCTGTAGAACACCAGGCTAGTTCAGACTGCTGTAGAACACCAGGCTAGATCAGACTGCTGTAGAACACCAGGCTAGATCAGACTGCTGTAGAACACCAGGCTAGATCAGACTGCTGTAGAACACCAGGCTAGATCAGACTGCTGTAGAACACCAGGCTAGATCAGACAGCTGTAGAACACCAGGCTAGATCAGACTGCTGTAGAACACCAGGCTAGATCAGACTGCTGTCTGTCTGCTCCGTAGGACAACAGCAGCAGATCCTAAGCAGATATCCTCTTGTGATTCAAGTGTTTTTTTTGTTTTTTTACAGTGACATGAAGTATCAATCTTTCAACCTCATTACTTTTCTTTCTGCCAGCCACCGTGGAGCCAGGAGCCAGGGGGAACCAGGGGTTCGCAAGGGGCTCTGGCGGACAGCCACCCGATAACAGTGTGCCTCGACTGGGACTGGCTCTGCCTCTGGGCCGCATAGCCTGGAGCTACTGGGACTGTCAGTGCTGGGATGTGAGTTCAACTGAAATTGTGTGTGTGCGTGTGTGTGTGTGTGTGTGTGTGTGTGTGTGTGTGTGTGTGTGTGTGTGTGTGTGTGTGTGTGTGTGTGTGTGTGTGTGTGTGTGTGTGCTTGAGTGGGGGGGGGGGTTCTACTGATGGGAGTTGAACTCCACAGCCTCCCTCAGCTCCACTTCTCTTACCACTGTTACGCACCCCAGCCATGGAAATTACATTCTTGAAATTACTGCTAATGCATAAGTGTGTGTGTGGGTTGGGGTGGGGGGCGTCGTGTGTGTGCATGTGTGTGACTCACCAGAAAGGCTGAGAGACTGAAATCAAAAGGGGATGGAAAAGTGATCGTTTGGGATTGGCTGTTTCCAACTGTTATCCTTCAGACGATACTAAATGGGCTGTTTCCAACTGTTATCCTTCAGACAATACTAAATGGGCTGTTTCCAACTGTTATCCTTCAGACAATACTAAATGGGCTGTTTCCAACTGTTATCCTTCAGACGTTACTAAATGGGCTGTTTCCAACTGTTATATATCAGACGTTACTAAATGGGCTGTTTCCAACTGTTATCCTTCAGACGTTACTAAATGGGCTATTTCCAACTGTTATCCTGCAGACGATAGTAAACAGGCTCCAAGATACAACACTCTGAAACCCAAACAACATTAGGGCATATTTCTCACACCACTGACTGAGAGATAAACACACGCCAGTTTCCACATGATTCACTCTGGCAGAGGGCAAGCCAAGCCCTCTGTGTCCCAAGTGGCAGCCTATTCTCTAGTAGTGCACTACTGTTGACCAGGGCCCATAGGGAATAGGGTGCCACGAAGGACATAGACTATGTCTCTGGCTGCATTTCTCTAAAGGGGTAATCTTTAGAGAAACCCTCAAAATATAGATAATAGTTGTGGCTCTATTTCATTTTTCAAAATATCGCAGTTCAGGAGGGATTCTTGCAGTCTGAGTGTTTGAAAGTGGTGCCTCCTAGCTGTCTCCTGGGCTGAACAGAACACCTAGGTGGACCGGACAAGGCACTGAACAGTCAGGGGTACCAGGGGTTAGAGTCAGGGGTAACAGGGGTTAGAGTCAGGGGTACCAGGGGTTAGAGTCAGGGATACCAGGGGTTAGAGTCAGGG